>NC_064927.1:436463329-436766359 GCF_023897955.1 Schistocerca gregaria
GTGATAGAAGAAGAAACAGGGGCCAAGAGGGAAAAGATAAGGGAGTCAATATTACAATCAGAATGTAAAAGAGGTTAGGACGACTTAAGATCAAATAAGGCAGAAGGGATAGATAATCATTGGAGGATATGGCAACAACACGACTATCGACGTTGGTGTGTAGAAAGTGTGAGACTGAAGATATACCATTATACTTCCGAAAACATCATCCACACAATTCCGAAGATAGCAAGAGCGACAAGTGCTAGAATTATCCATCAATCAGCTTAAAAGCTCATGCATCCAAGTTGGTAACAAGAATAATACACAGAAGAATGAAAAAGGAAATTAAGGCTCTCTTAGAAGACGATTAGTTTGTCTTTTGGAAAGGTAAAGGCACCAGTGAGGCAGTTCTCACGTTATGGTTGACAGTGGAAGCAACACTGAAGAAAAATAAAGACACGTTCATTGGATTTGTTGACCTGGGAAAAGTATTCTACAATGTAAAATGGTGCAAGATGTTTGAAATTGTGTAGCGGTAAGCTATAGGGAAAAACGGGTAATAACAATATGTACAAGAAACAAGGGGGAACAATAAGACTGGTAGACCAAGAACGAAGTGCTCGGATTAATAATAAGACAGGGAGGAAGTCTTGCGCCCCTAGTCTTCAGTCTATACCATGAACAGGCAATAACAGAAATAAAACAAGGTTGCAACCAGTTGAATTCAAATTAGGGGTGAAAGTTTATCAATGATAAGATTCGCTAATGATGTTTCTATCGTCAGTGAAAGTGAGGAAGAATTACAGGATATGTTGAATGGAATCAACAGCCTAATCAGTGCAGTGTATGGATTGAGAGTAAATCGAAGAATGACGAAGGTAGTGAGAATTAGCAGAAGCAACAACAGCGAGAAACTTAACATCAGGACTGATCGTCCCGAAGTAGATGAAGTTAAGAGATTCCGCTACGTAGGCAGTAAAATAGCCTATGACGGACGGAGCAAGGAGGACATAAAAAGCGGACTACCAATGGCAAAAAGGGCATTCCTGGCCAAGATAACTCTACTAGTATCAAACAAAGGGCTTAATTTGAGGAATACATTTCTTAGACTGTAAGTTTGTTGCAGAGCACACAGGACTCGCATTCGGGAGGACGACGGTTCAATCCCGCGTCCGGCCATTCTGATTTAGGTTTTCCGTGATTTCCTTAAATCGCTCCAGGCAAATGCCGGGATGGTTCCTTTGAAAGGGCACGGCCGACTTCCTTCCCCTTCCTTCCCTAATCCGATGAGACCGATGACCTCGCTGTCTGGTCTCCTTCCCCAAACAACCCATTTGTTGCAGAGCGTACTTTGATAGTGAAACATGGAACAGAAGAGAGTCAAAGTATTTGAGATGTGGTGTTACAGAAGAATGTTGAAAATGGGTGGTCTGATAAGGTAAGGAATGAGGAAGTTCTCCGCAGATTCGGCGAGAAAATGAATACATGGGAAACACTGACAAGACGAAAGAACAGGATGATAGGACATTTGCTATCTCCTATGGCACCAGACGGAACTGTAGAGGGTAAAAAGTGTAGAGAAAGACGGAGATTGGAATGCATCCAACAAATAATTGAGGACAACAAATTACGTATTATTTCAACCGAAACTGGCCGAGTACAAATGTGTTGCATTATTTATTGCACTCCCCTCGTTTATAAGAATCATATTCTATATTGTAAAAATAGTAAGGTTAGGTTGGTTATGTTAGTGTTGTTTAACGTCCCGTCGACAACGAGGTCATTAGAGACGGAGCGCAAGCTCGGCTTAGGGAAGGATGGGGAAGGAAATCTGCCGTGCCCTTTCAAAGGAACCATTCCGGCATTTGCCTGAAACGATTTAGGGAAATCATTGAAAACCTAAATCAGGATGGCTGGAGATGGGATTGAACCGTCGTCCTCCCGAATGCGAGTCCAGTGTACTAACCACTGCGCCACCTCGCTAGGTGTAAAAATAGTAATAATTATATTATAAATAGTAATAATTATTTGTGGCTGGGATATCCATAGTGAAATTAAAATAATTACGTCTTATGAGATTTGTGGCAGGAAAGTGCATTGCAAAAGAAGAAAATTATACCTTACATTATTTTAGAAGCAAATGCAGTAAATGAAGCAGGCAAAAAGGAATACAAACGTCTCAAAAATGAGATCGACAGGAAGTGCAAAATTGCTAATCAGGGTTGGCTAGAGGACAAATGTAAGGATGTAGAAGCATGTATCACTAGGGGTAAGATAGATACTGCGTACAGGAAAATTAAAGAGACCTTTGGAGAAAAGAGAACCACTGGTATGAATATCAAGAGCTCAGATGGAAACCCAGTTCTAAGCAAAGAAGGGAAAGCAGAAAGGTGGAAGGAGTGTATAGAGGGCCTACACAAGGGGGATGTACTTGAGGGCAATATTATGGAAACGGAAGAGGATGTAAATGAAGATGAAATGGGAGATATGATACTGCGTGAAAAGTTTGACAGAGCACTGAAAGACCTGAATCGAAACAAGACCCCGGGAGTAGACAACATTCCATTAGAACTACTGACAGCCTTGGGAGAGCCAGCCCTGACAGGCGAAATACCTTCAGACATCAAGAAGAATATAATAATTCTAATCCCAAAGAAAGCAGCTGTTGACAGATGGGAAAATTACCGAACTATCAGTTTAATAAGTCACAGCTGCAAAGTATTAACGCGAATTCTTTACAGACGAATGGAAAAACTGGTAGAAGCCGACCTCGAGGAATATGAGTTTTGATTCCGTAGAAATATCAGAACACGTGAGACAATACTGACCTTACGACTTATCTTAGAAGAAAGATTAAGGAAAGGCAAACCTACGTTCCTAGCATTTGTAGACTTAGAGAAAGCTTTTGACAATGTTGACTGGACTGCTGTCTTTCAAATTCTGAAGGTGGCAGGAGTAAAATACAGGGAGCGAAAGGCTATTTGGAATTTGTACAGCAACCAGATGGCAGTTTTAAGAGTCGAGGGACAAGAAAGGGAAGCAGTGGATGGGAAGGGAGCGAGACAGTGTTGTAGCGTCTCCCCGATGTTATTCAATCTGTATATTGAGCAAGCAGTAAACGAAACAAAAGAAAAATTCGGAGTAACTATTAAAATGCATGGAGAAGTAATAAAAACTTTGAGGTTCGCGGATCACATTGTAATTCTGTCAAAGACAGCAAAGGACTTGGAAGAGCAGTTGAACGGAATGGATAGTGTCTTTAACGGAGGATATAAGATGAACAGCAACAAAAGCAACACGAGGCTAATGGAATGTAGTCGAATTAAGTTAGGTGATGCTAAGGGAATTAGGTTAAGAAATAAGACACATAAAGTAGTAAAGGAGTTTTGTTATTTGGGGAGCAAAATAGCTGATGAATGTCGAAGTAGAGAGGATATAAAATGTAGACTGGCAATGGCTAGGAAGGCATTTCTGAAGAAGAGAAATTTGTTAACATCGAGTATAGATTTAAGTGTCAGGAAGTCGTTTCTGAAAGTATTTGTATGGAGTGTAGCCATGTATGGATGTGAAACGTGGACGATATATAGTTTAGACAAGAAGAGGATTTCGAAATGTGGTGCTACAGAAGAATGCTGAAGATTAGATGGGTAGATCACATAACTAATGAGGAGGTATGAAATAGAATTGGGGAGGAGTTTGTGGCACAACTTGACTAGGAGAAGGGATCGGTTACATAGTATTAGTTAACCACAGGGGCGTCTGTCTATGGAGAAACCAGAGTTAGTTCGCCTAAAAAAATGGTAGCACCCACATAAAACTACGTGCTGAAAGCTGGCTGCAAATAGATTTTACTAGCAATGACATCCTAAATTGAGAATCGAATCGTTAAAACAAAGATAGGTTGAACGCAGGTGATGGAAACGTATTTATAGCAGTAAGAAACGAGATAATATCTAGAGGGATGAAATCTGCTAGTGTTTCCATACGGGTGGCTGCGTCGAAATTCCGCGACGTTTCGATGAGTGTCATTTTTATCATATGAATTGCGACGCAGCCATTCGGATTGAAGCTGGAGAAGATTTAATCTGCAGTATACGCCGGGAAAGCCTATATTCACGTGTCTCTAAGGAGTTTGGTATAGATTCCGAATGCGAAATAATATCTGGATGAATGTACAGTAAATGTTAAAGGTGGATTAAACCTGGTCATCAGAATGTTTTATTGACCCGCTGCCTCAGAAGCAGTACTGACTCTGCATTTCAGTAGAAACTTGGAGGATATTTCACGTAAATTTCCTGACCATGTTATTGTATTAGTTGGAGATATGAACTTAACCGGTATAAACAGGGACGCTAAAGTGATAAGGCATGTAGCTGGGACACGGAGTTATCCAAAAATTACCTTGAGCAGCCCATCAGAGAACCGGCTGGTGCAAGCGACAGATTACATCTTCCGGCCACCAACGGACCCGAACAGCGCAGAACAAGGAATCATTGTTCATAAGGCTGTTACAGCATCACATAATGCGGCTGTAAATGGGAATGTAAACAAAGGCAGGAAGAAATTCCTGCTCAACAAAAAAAAAAAAAAAAAAAAAAAAAAGTTTCGGGTTACTTGTTTGGTCAACATGAAAAATTCATCTCCAGGACAAATGGACTAAGTTCAAAGTATCTACATCTACATCTACATCCATATTCCGCAAGCCACCTGACGGTGTGTGGCGGGGGTACCCTGAGTACCTCTATCGGTTCTCCCTTCTATTCCAGTCTCGTATTGTTCGTGGAAAGAAGGATTGTCGGTATGCTTCTGTGTGGGCTGTAATCTCTCTGATTTTATCCTCTTGGTCTCTTCGCGAGATATACGTAGGAGGGAGCAATATACTGCTTGACTCTTCGGTGAAGGTATGTTCTCGAAACTTTAACAAAAGCCCGTACCGAGCTACTGAGCGGCTCTCCTGCAGAGTCTTCCACTGGAGTTTATCTATAATCTCCGTAACGCTTTCGCGATTACTAAATGATCCTGTAACGAAGCGCGCTGCTCTCCGTTGGATCTTCTCTCTCTCTTCTATCAACCCTATCTGGTACGGATCCCACACTGCTGAGCAGTATTCAAGCAGTGAGCGAACAAGCGTACTGTAACCTACTTCGTTTGTTTTCGGATTGCATTTCCTTAGGATTCTCCCAATGAATCTCAGTCTGGCATCTGCTTTACCGACGACCAACTTTATATGATCATTCCATTTTAAATCACTCCTAATGCGTACTCCCAGATAATTTATGGAATTAACTGCTTCCAGTTGCTGACCTGCTATTTTGTAGCTAAATGATAAGGGATCTATCTTCCTATGTATTCGCAGGACATTACACTTGTCTACATTGAGATTCAATTACCATTCCCTGCACCATGCGTCAATTCGCTGCAGATCCTCCTGTATTTCAGAACAATTTTCCATTGTTACAACCTCTCGATACACCACAGCATCATCTGCAAAAAGCCTCAGTGAACTTCCGATATCATCCACAAGGTCATTTATGTATATTGTGAATAGCAACGGTCCTATGACACTCCCCTGCGGCACACCTGAAATCACTCTTACTTCGGAAGACTTCTCTCCATTGAGATGACATGCTGCCTTCTGTTATCTAGGAACTCCTCAATCCAATCACACAATTGGTCTGATAGTCCATATGCTCATACTTTGTTCATTAAACGACTGTGGGGAACTATCGAACGCCTTGAGGAAGTCGAGAAACACGGCATCTACCTGTGAACTCGTGTCTACGGCCCTCTGATTCTCGTGGACGAATAGCGCGAGCTGGATTTCACACGACCGTCTTTTTCGAAACCCATGCTGATTCCTACAGAGT
Organism: Schistocerca gregaria; assembly: GCF_023897955.1. NCBI lineage: Eukaryota > Metazoa > Arthropoda > Insecta > Orthoptera > Acrididae > Schistocerca > Schistocerca gregaria. Next base: position 436,469,179 of record NC_064927.1, read on the forward strand.
AGATTTCTAGTTTCCATAAAAGTCATTATACCCGAACATTATACAGTAATCACTAGACAGATAGGTATGTGGCGAGTAAAGTTGTGAGGAACGGCAAAGACCAGCCGTGATATTTCAGTTGTATTAGAAAGTTGCTATGAAAGCAAAGAGAACAACGAAGTCAAATGTAGCGTGAGAAGAGCCAGTAGTGAAGCGTTCAATGAATTCAGAAATTCTATCCCCTGGCTTGACAGGAAATCTTCTGAAGTTTTGATGTAATGTTAAATCAGTAAATGGATCGAAGCCGTCTATCGAGACACCACACGGCTGGCATCGAAATGCAGTATGACACAGAGAAGGCCGAAATACTAAACCTGTTTTTGTAAAACGGTTTCCACTAAGGAATATCACACTATCGTTCCGCCTCTGAACCGTCGCGCGAAAGTCAAAATTACAGATATCGAAATGAGTGAGCATCAGGTAGAAAACCGACTGAAATCACTCAACAGAGGAAAGACCACTGCACTTGACGGGACACCAGTTTTAGATAGAGTAAGCAAAAGAACTTGGTCCTCTTCTAACAGTAGACTACTGTACGTCAGTTGAGGAGTGGAACGTTCTTAGTGATTGGAAAAAAAACTGCAGGTCATCCCCGTTTCCAAGAAGGGTCGTAGAACAGATGCACAGCACTATAGGCTGTGTGATATAGAATTTTGGAACATGTTTTATACCCACGTATTATGACATTTCTGCAGACTGAAATTCTCCCTCGTAGGAACCAACATAGGTTCCGAGAATAACGATCTTGTGAAACTCAGTTCACCCTGTCAGTCCACGAGACCCACAAAGCTGTAGGTACAGGCGCCCAGGTAGATGCTGCGTTCCTTGATTTCCAGAAGGCGTTCGACAAAGTTCCACACTGCTACCTAATGAACAAAATACGAGCATACGGAATATCAGACCAGCTGTATGGATTGAAGAGTTTCTAGCAAACAGAACAGAGCATGTCAGACGTAAAAGTAACCTCGGGAATACTTCAAGGGGCTGTTATGGGACCATTACTTTTCATAATGCGTAAATGGCCTAATAGATACATCGGAAGTTCCATCATGCTTTTCGTGGCTGATGCTGTTGTATACAGAGAAGTCGAAACGCTAGAACGCTGTAGTGAAATGCAAGAAGACCTACAGAAGATAGACGTTTGGTCAGGGATTGGGAGTCGACCCCCAACGTAAACAAATGTAAGGTATTATGCATAAATACCTAGAAAGTTCCATTACCAGACGATTGCAGAACAACCACTGGGAGCAGTCACACCCATAAAATATCTCAGAGTCTGCATATGGAGCGATTTAATATGTAAAAACCTTATAAAACCAATCATAGATCAGGCAGATGCCAGGCTCATTGTAAGAATCCTCAAGAATTGTAGTCCATCCACAATGGAGGGACCTTACAGAACGTTCGTTCGACCAGCACTTGAACGTTGCCCGCCAGTCTGAGATCCGCTCCAGTCAGAGTTGATACAGGATATATAGGAGATCCAAAGAAGACCAGCGCGTTTCGTTGCAGGTACGTTTAGTAAGCGCGGAAGCGTCACGGAGATGCTCAACCAACTCCAAAGATGACTTCTGCATCACTTTATGGTCTACTGTTAAAGTTCCGAGAGTGTACGTTCCTTACAGATCTTCACTCCCTCTTGCATTCTCAGAAATTTCTTTCTTAAATGAAGAGCTATTTTCGATACAATACGACTTCTTTTGGGGATGCATACCGACGTTTATCTTTTCATTGCTTCGATGGTCGTGCTTTATTTTGCTTACAATGCAGCAGAATTTCTTCTCTTCATCTACTATGTGGTCCCCAATTTTGATTTTAAGTTTGTTGATCATCTCATTTCTAGTGCTACTGAATAATTTATTCTTTGGTTCACTCTCAATCCGTATTCTATGCTCAGCACACAGCTCGTTCCCATCCACCAGATCATGTAATTCTTCTTAAATTATTCAGAAGATGGCTACGTCATCATCGAATGTTGTCATTGATAACATGTACTAACGACGAAAGCTGGAGCGTTTAAATGGCGAAAAACTAAACACTACCTAAAGGCAATAAAATTTATTATACAGTAAGGCAAAATTTATCGTATGGGCAATACTGCCACTGCTCATATGCGCCATTCCGATGTGAGCATATGGCCGGGCTACTTTTCTGCTCCCCGCCTCGAATTTCTCACGGTGCTAGCGAGGCGGCGCGAGAAACTGTGCCTCAACCACGACGCCGCGCGACCTGGCGCAGGCGCGTGTCGCGTCCCAGTCGCGTCGCGTCGTAATTTGCGCGGTCCCATTTGAACCTGTGAAGTTACAAAAATGCACGCTGCGCTGCGTCGCGCCACACCCGCTATACGCGTCTCAATTTGCGCCTAGCCTAATCACGCACCAGAGAAGCAGTTCTGACATTGCCAGCGATAATGGAACTACCTTAAGAAAAGTCAATACAAATTCAAAGGGTCTGTCGACCTGTAAAAAGCGCTCGACAAAGTAAAATGGGGCAATGTGTTCGAAATTACAATAAAAATTGGGGTAAGCTATAGGGGAAGACGGATATTGTACAATATATACAAGAGCCAAGAGGGAAGAAAAAGAATGGGAGACAACGAAGGAAGGGCTCGGTTTAAAAAGTGTGTAAGACAGGGACGTAGTCCTTTACCCGTACCGTTCAGTCTATACATCAAGCAGCAATGAGGCAAGTAAAAGGTTCAAGAGTGGGATTAAAATTCGTAGTGAAAGGTTATCAATAATAAGATTTACCTATGACATTGCTACCCTCAGCGAAAGTGAAAGAGATGTACACGGCGTGCTGAATAGAATGAACAGTCTAATGGGTGCAGATTATGGACGAAAGACAGAAGTAATGAGGAGCAGCAGAAACGGGACTAGCGATAAACTTAAGATCAAAATTTGGGTCCACGAGGTAGACGAAGTTAAGGACGTCTTCTGCCTTGGAAGAAAAATAACACGTGACGGACGAAGAAAGGATGACATAAAAAGCAGATTAGTGCAGCAAAGGGGGCGTTCTTGGCCAATGGAAGTATCAAACGTCAGTCTTAATTTCTGAGAATCTACGTTTGGAACGTAGCATTGTATGGTAGTGAATCACAAACTGCAGGAAAACCATGAAAGAGAAGAATGGAAGCGTTTGAGATGTGTTGTAGAAGGATCTTGAAAATTAGGCGAACTGTTATGATGAGTGAGGAGGACCTCTGCAGAACCGAATCGGCGAAGGAAGGAGTGAAAATAAAAAACAAAGTTGTAAACAGCTTTCCTCTTAAGACCTGTCTAGCTGTCATTGACGTATCTTCAAATGGAGACTGTATCCCAGTATTATTCACTTTGTAATCCGAGGAAGTATGCCTTTAGAATGAAATTTTCACTTTGCAGCCGAGTGTGCGGTGATTTGAAACTTCTCGGCAGGTTAAAACTGTGAAGCGGACTCGAACTTGGGACCTTTCGCCTTTCGCGGGCACGTGCTCTACCATCTGAGCTACCCAAGCACGACTAGCTACCCGTCCTCACAGCATCACTTCCGCCAGTACCTCGTCTCTTATCGTCCAGCTTTTCAGAAGAGCTTCTGTGAAATTTGTAAGGTATGAGACGAGGTACTGGCGGAAGTGAAGCTGTGAGGACGGGTCGTGACTCGTGCTTGGGTAGCTCAGATGGTAGAGCACTTTCACGCGAAAGGCAAAAGGTCCTGAGTTCGAGTCTCGGTCCGGCACACAGTTTTAATCTACCAGGAAGTTTCACATATGTCTTTGTCTTCCATTCCGATTAGAATGTTGTGGTCTTCAGCCCGAAGACTGATCTGATGCAGCTTTCCATGCTACTCTATCCCGTGTAAACATCTTCATCTCTGAATAACTACTGCAACATACATCGATTTGAACATGTCTCTACAGTATTTACCCCCCCCCCCCCCCCCCCCCACACTCCCCCGCCGGCGCTGCACGGCTAGTAGTTCCGAAACAGGGCCCCGGTAGTAGACAACATTCCATTAGAACTACTGACAGCCTTGGGAGAGCCAGTCCTGACAAAACTCTATCATCTGGTGAGCGAGATGTATGACACAGACGAAATTACCTCAGACTTCAAGAAGAATATAATAATTCCAATCCCAAAAAAATCAAGTATTGACAGATGTGAAAATTACCGAACTATCAGTTTAATAAGTCACAGCTGCAAAATACTAACGCAAATTCTTTACAGACGAATGGAAAAACTGGTAGAAGCCGACCTCGGGGAAGATCAGTTTGGATTCCGTACAAATGTTGGAACACGTGAAGCAATACTGACTCTACGACTTATCTTAGGGGAGGCCTGTGTGGCCGTGCGATTCTATTCGCTTCAGTGTGCAACCGCCTGACCACTACGGTCGCAGGTTCGAATCCTGATTCGGGCATGGATGAGTGTGATGTCCATAGGTTAGTTAGGTTTAAGTAGTTCTAAGTTCTAGGGGACTGATGACCACAGATGTTAAGTCTCATAGTGCCCAGAGCAATTTGAACCATTTTTGAATTTATCTCAGAAGAAAGCTTTAGGAAAGGCAAACCTACGTTTCTAGCATTTGTAGACTTAGAGTAAGCTTTTGGCAATGTTGACTGGGATACTCTCTTTCAAATTCTAAGGGTGGCAGGGGTAAAATACAGGGAGCAAAAGTCTATTTACAAGAGTCGAGGGGCATGAAAGGGAAGCACTGGTTGGGAAGGGAGTGAGACTGGGTTGTAGCCTCTCCCCGATGTTATTCAATCTTTAAAGGAAACAAAAGAAAAATTCGGAGTAGGTATTAAAAGCCATGTAGAAGAAATAAAAACTTAGAGGTTTTTCCGATGAGACAACAAAGGACTTGGAAGAGCAGTTGAAGGGAATGGACAGTGTCTTGAAAGGAGGATATAGGTTGAACATAAACAAAAGCAAAACGAAGATAATGGAATGTAGTCGAATTGAGTCGGATGATGCTGAGGAAATTAGACTAGGAAATAAGACACTTAAAGTAATAAAGGAGTTTTACTATTTGGGGAGCAAAATAAATGATAATGGTCGAAGTAGAAAGGATATAAAACGTAGACTGGCAATGGCAAGGAAAGCGTTTCTGAAGAAGAGAAATTTGTTAACATCGAGTATAGATTTAAGTGTCAGGAAGTCGTTTCTGAAAGTATTTGTATGGATTGTAGCCATGTATGGAAGTGAACCATGGACGATAAATAGTCTGGACAAGAAGAGAATAGAAGCTTTCGAAATGTGTTGCTACAGAAGAGTGCTGAAGATTAGATGGGTAGATCACATAACTAATGAGGAGATATTGAATTGGGGAGAAGAGGAGTTTGTGGCACAACTTGGCAAGAAGAAAGGACCGGTTTGTAGGACATGTTCTGAAGCATCAAGGGATCACAAATTTAGCATTGGAGGGCAGCGTGGAGGGTAAAAATCGTAGAGGGAGACCAAGAAATGAATACACTAAGCAGATTCAGAAGGATGTAGGCTACAGTACGTACTGGGAGATGAAGCAGCTTGCACAGGATAGAGTAGCATGGAGAGTTGTATCAAACCAGTTTCAGGACTGAAGACCACAACAACAACATGTTATTTGGTAGTGACATGTCACGCTAAAATTACTTTTGTTCTTACATTTTGCACATCAGGTTATAACGAGGCAGCAACTGAGGGGAACTGCGGAGCGTAGCTTTGTCTTGCTGAAAAAGCAGCACTAGCTATGATGCTCATTTAACTGAGAAAATAAGCCGTCGAAAATCTTAAAATAAGTATATCCACAGGCAGAGTCTTCAAAGAGCATCGGGCCGATAATCCGCCTACCAGAAACCAAATAAGGTAGGATGGTGGTCATTTTGGTTGTGAGGGAAACGAATAGTGAAAGATGGATGAGTTAGTGGTGCCTGATCTAATCACCGCCATACACCGTCAGGTGTCTTGCGGAGTATAGATGTAGAAGTGGATGTATATGTGGCGCTACCTGCTTACTGTGTATGTATTTCGGTATATTGATAATTTTTACTTTATGGGCCGTCTGACAACAGCTGAATAAAACACAATTTAAGTGTCATGCGCGTTTCGCCTTTATTTTCTGCAAGTCATCTTCAGGGGCCTGGAGTATGGACATGTGTTTGCTATTTACTTCACATTTTGGTCACTGTACCTATAGGTTATAAACAGTTCTGGTGGTTGGTATTTACTATAAAGTAATTATATTTTGAATTGTACTTAGAGAGGTTGCATAGACGATTTCCTACATATTACGCCCCTGTTTCATTTTTGGTGTTGTTCTTTTTCTTCTAAATGCCAGTTTGCGGTTTTTTCCCCACATTTCACAGCACTATGAACTTGTCACCTGTTTCGATGCAATGTTTTGGTTTGTGTTGCCGACTGTCAGATGTTATTGCCAAAGATAGAATGTTATTGCCGAACTTTCGAGAGTAATTATTGAAGTGTCTGTGATCTGTTTGTGTGTGTGTGTGTGTGTGTGTGTGTGTGTGTGTGTGTGTGTGTGTGTGTGTGTGTGTGTGTATGTGTGTGTGTCCAGAAGGCGAAGGGGGGGGGGAAGAGTATTTTTCTGGTTGTGTGAGAGGGACGATTTTTTAAATTTTTTTATCTTATAATTTCTTTTATTAAGTGTATTAGAGAGCCTGTGCTGATGTGTTTTGTCATTTATCACATGTTTGTTTTCAGCGATGGCTTTATGAATGTGGAAGTTTTCTTGCATTTGTATAAGATGTTCGTCATGGTTGCTTATTCTCGTTCTTTTCATTTCTTGTTCCATGTTTGTAGGATGGTGGTTATGGTGTTTTAAATGCTCTGCAAATGGGGAATGGTTTGTTTCCCACTACCAGCATCTGATATGTTCTTTGTATCGTGTTTTAAAATTCCTGCATTTCATGCCTATGTATACTGCATCACAACTTTGACATTCAAGTTTATATATTCCTGATTGTTGAAATTTGTCCCTCTTGGTAGGTGGTTGACTTAGATGTGATTGGAGGGTTTGCTCAGACTTATATGCTATTTGGAAGCCCTGTCTCTTTAGGATGTTTGCAACTCTGTGTGTTAGCTTATGTGTGTAGGTCATAGAGTACCATCTGGTTCTTTCCTGTTTGGTGTTGTCATTGTGTGTGTTTGTTGAGTGTGTAAGTTTTCAGCCTGTGAGTTCGAAATGTTGTGCTTTTATTTTTTGATTGAGCCTGTGTACTACATGTGTGTCATGCCCATTGTTCCTAGCTGTTTGTATGATTGTACTCATTTCTTTTTTATAGTTTCTCTTGTTGAGTGGGATTTTGTATAATCTATGTAACATATGTCTTATTGCTGCAAGTTTCTGGCTGTGGGGATGGTTAGACGAGGAATGTATCGTTGTGTCTGTGGCTGTTGGTTTTCTAAAGATGTTAAATGTATGTCTCCCATTTTCGTTTTTTATTGCAATGTCAAGAAAATTTATTTGATTTTCTTTTTCTTTAAAGGTGAAACGCGTATGACACTAAGATTGCGTTTTATTCAGTTGCTGTCACACGGTCTGCGGCGGCGCGGTTCCTTCCGTCCCTTTACGACGTACCTGCACCTACCTGTGAACATTGTTTCAGCAGACCATCAGTAGGGAAGCCGAGTGAAATCTGCTGTACTTCGACGTGAACCAGGCAGCAATTAAAAGCACTAATCTACGTTTCGGGAGAAAGTTTCACACGAAATGGAAGGTTGGAAATTTTGTCCTTAATTAATAGATTATGAAACTTAGGTGAAAAAGTATAACTGCCAAGCCCATGCTAGTCTTAACACAGTCACTCACCATCCCTTTCACTCACGTTAGCAAGTTTATGGTGTTGCATTTCCCGAAAACGTAATAGCTAAAAAAATACGTATTTTTTTGGTTGAGAATGCTCGCCAAATATTAAATTCAAAAATGGCTCTAAGCACTATGGGACTTAACTGTTGTGGTCATCAGTCCTCTAGAACTTAGAACTACTTAAGCCTAACTAACTTAAGGACATCACACACATCCATGCCCGAGGCAGGATTCGAACCTGCGACCGTCGCGGTCGTGCAGTTCCAGACTGTAGCGCCTATAACGGCTCGGCCACACTGGCCGGCAATATTAATTCTGTCGGTACCTAATGCAGTCACAGTTTTTAGCCACAGACCTGCTCAATACGCCACGCAGAATTTGTCTTTTCTCGTCGCAAAATTCACTTAAAAATTTCGAAATTTCTACACACTCATCGGAATAATTATGCCGTCATTTTACAACAGTTTTGATGTATGAAACACTACTAGATCCGGCAACTTATCATTTCCATCGGAACTACTACTACACACGTCGGAAATTTTTCGTGGCTAGACTCCGACTCCTCTCTAGAATACTCAAAGTCTTGCCGGCCGTAGTGGCCGAGCAGTTCTAGGCGCTACAGTCTGGAACAGAGCGACCACTACGGTCGCGGGTTCGAATCCTGCCTCGGGCATGGATGTGTGTGATGTCCTGAGGTTAGTTAGGTTTAAGTAGTTCTAAGTTCTAGGCGACTGATGACCTCAGAAGTTAAGTCGCATAGTGCTCAGAGCCATCTGAACCGTTTTGAACTCCAAGTCTTCTCTACCAGCAGAGAAAGGCGCACGAAGAATATTGCTTCACCGTTGGTCAGTTTACTCAACAGCCAATAGCAAAACAAAATTCTCCCGCGTCAGTCCGCGCTCTTCATCAATAACCAATCGCAAAATAGTAAACGTAACGACTGCACTTTTTACTGACGTAATTATTTAATATACTGAAGTTTTGTTTATGCATATAGTTATTTATACCTGAATTAACTTTCCCTTTACCATAAACTTACTTTACAAATCTATTCTACAAAAATCTCCTTTGTCCACATCCATACTTCTTCGAAGTGTTCCCACACTAAATCCCGCTACATAACTCGTTAAACAATTATTTTCATATTAACCTTAGACCACACTCACGCATCATTCATACTGCTAACACACATTTATAAGATTTTACATACACAAAAAGACATAATAACACTTTATGAAAATACTAGAACAGTTTATGAAAAACATTCTATTACTTTAGTGCACTCTAGTGGGCACAACTGAAACTAAATCACTGTCCCCTAGCCAACACTGTCCTCTACCGGCTGATACATAAACTACGTGCGCGTCCAGTCTCGCGTGACCATCTGTCACTATCCAGCTCTGAGACACATCTCCCACTTAACCGCCTCCAAGGCAGGTTCGGTATACGGCGCTACGCCTCAGGTCCATAAAGTGAAAATTATCAATATACCGTGATATTACACGCAACTGAGGAAGACAGGACTACAAAAGTTACTGTGTATGTAGTTTTCACAAATATGCCGTCGTTTGTTCGGCGCGGCAACATCCACCTAGGGCTGTAATTGCCATGCGCAGAGTTCCCTCGTTCCCTTTGTACCCTGGAAGTAATGGGGTGTTCATATGTCGAAACACCCGCGTGGGTGGTGCACGATTTCATTCCAGTAAGTTGTCTGAACAGTGATTTAGATGGTGCCCTTTAAAAGGAGGGGAACGATTTCCTTCTCCCATCTTTTCCCCAGTATGAGCTTCTGCTGCGTCTTTGCATCTGCATCTACATCCACGCTCCGCAAGCCAGCTTGGCGGAGGATACTCTGTACCAGTACCACAACTAGTCATTTCCGTTCCACTCGCAAATAGGGGGATGGAAAAGCGATTGCCCATATTACTCTTATCTTCGTAGATGTACGTTGGCAGTAGGCTCTGAGCACCATGGGACTGAACTGATGAGGTCATCAGTCCCCTAGAACTTAGAACTGCTTAAACCTAAATAACCTAAGGACATCACACACATCCATGTCCGAGGCAGTATTCGAACCTGCGACCGTAGCGGTCGCGCGGCTCCAGACTGTAGCGCCTAGAACCGCTCGGCCACTAAGGCCGACCGTTGGCAGTAGCAGAATCGTCTAAACTTTCTCAACAGTGTTTGGCGAAACTAACTTCTTTCTTCCTGGGGTTCCCATCGGACTTCCGTAATACTCGCTTGTTGGTAGAAACTACCGCTAACAAAAGCAGCAGCACGTCTGTGAACTGCTTCGGTGTCTTCCTTTAATCCGACCAGGCAGGAGTCCCAAACACTCGAGCAGTACTGAAGAATGGGGCTCACAGTAGTACTGTACGCTGTCTTCTTTGAAGATGAACTGCACAGCCGTAGATTTATCCCACTACATAGATGTCCACTATTCTCCTTCCCCACTACCGACCTTACGCGCTCTTTCCATTTTACATCGCTTTGCAACTTTATTCGTAGATACTTAATCGATGTGACTGTCTCAAGTATCACACTGATAATGCTGTATTCGAACATTACTGGACAGGTTTCCCTACTCACCTACATTAACTTGGATTTTTCTACAATTCGAGCAAGCTGCTATTTATCGCACCAAACAGAAATTGTAAATCCTGTATCCTCTTACAGTCACTCAGAGACGACACTTTCCAGTACACTAGAGGGTCATCAGCAAACAGCCGCAGCTTGCTGTTCACCCTGTCCTTGATATCTTGTACGTTTATAAAGAATAAGAGCCGCCGTGATGACTGGGTGTTGTGTGATGTCCTTAGGCTAGTTAGGTTTAAGTAGTTCTAAGTTCTAGGGGACTGATGACCATAGATATTAAGTCCCATAGTGCTCAGAGCCATTTGAACCATTTTTGAATAAGAGCCGCCCTGTCACATTTCCCTGGCCGGCCTTGGGTGGCCGAGCGGTTCTAGGCGCTACGGTCTGGAACCATGCGACCACAACGATCGCAGGTTCGAATCCTGCCACGGGCATGGAAGTGTGTGATGTCCTTAGGTTGGTTAGGTTTAAGTAGTTCTAAGTTCTTGGGGACTGATGACCTCAGAAGTTAAGTCACATAGTGCTCAGAGCCATTTTTTTTAAACATTTCCCTCAGGCACTCGTGGCGATTCCCTCACCTTTGATGAACACTCGCGGTCGAGGATGAAGTACAGTACTGAGTTCAATTACTTACGAAATGGACCAAAATTTTCACTCTGCAGCGGAGTGCGCGCTGTTATGAAACTTGCTGGCAGGTTAAACTGTGTGTTGGACCGAGATTCGAGCTCGGGATCTTTGGGTTTCGCTGGCAAGAACTCTACCACTTGAGGTACCCAAGCATGACTCACGACCCGTCCTCACGGATTTACTTTCGCCAGTACCTCGTCTCCTTAAAACTCTTCGAGCCACTCACATACCTGGGAAAATATTCCGTATGCTTAGATCTTCGGTGGAGACATCGGCAAGAGAGATACTTGAAACTGGCACAAGACAAGTAAGACCATCATGGTTTGATACTGAATTCGAAATAGTAACTGAAGAAAAGAACAAAGCATATAGAAGGACACTGCGATCACACTGTACGAGGAGAATGGTAGAAGAATACAAAGGGAAACGGAGGCTTGAAAAGACGACTCACCAAAGAAAAAAGAAAGAATGGATGAAAGCAAGTGTCAAAGAATTGGAGATCATGAGAAGCAAAAATGCTATAGAGAGGTGAATGCGGCACGGAAGCCTTTTGGTAGCAAAACAAGCTTAATAAGACATGAGACAGGGAATATAATAAGTGAAAGGAAGGGAATATGCGAAAGATGGCGCAGGTATTTTGATAGTCTCCTCAACCCTAGAATAACTATACCAGAGAACCCAACAGACACGAATGGGCAAGAGGACCCAGACAACAGCACTATCCCGCCAAATATAGAAGAAGTGAAAACTACCATGAAGAAATTGAAAAACAACAGGGCGGCAGGGACAGATGGTATTCCAGCAGAACTGTTTGAGCAAGGAGGTAGAGAACTGAAACAAAGCCTTCTGAAGATGGTCACCAGAATATGGGAAGAGGAGAAAATGCCCCAACAATGGAAAGAGGGTATCATATGTCCCATATATAAGAAAGGAGATAAGATGGAGTGTGGAAATTACAGAGGGATAGCACTACTTAAGTTGGGATATAAAATACTCTCTAATATACTATTCGACAGAATACTCACAATCATACGGAGGGAGACGGGGCCGTACCAATGCGGATTCCTTCCTGGGAAGTCAACCAGAGATCATATATTCACCGTAAGACAAATCCTGGAAAAAACAAACGAATACGTAGTTGGCACGCATCACCTCTAGATGAACTGGGAATCTCTAGAAAGTTGGTAAGGCTGGTGAGAATGACAATGAGCGAAACACAAGGTAGTGTAAGAATAGGAGGAATGATGTCCAACACACTATTAAAATTGGAGTGCGACAAGGTGATGCATTGGCAAGCCTTCTCTTTAATGACACCCTGGAGAAGGTGATGAGAAACGCAAACCTTCTGAACAGAGGAACGATCTTCTATAAATCGGTGCAGATACTGGCCTACGCAGATGACATAGGTACAATAGCAAGAACACAAAAAGCAATGAAGGGACATTTACAGCTCTTGAACAGGCCAGTAGGAATATGGGGTTAATTATTAATGAACAAAAAAAAAATAAAATATATGGCAGCTGGAAAAGCACATAGAGAAAATATGCCAAATGTAATAACAATGGGCAGTTATACATGTGAGAGAGTCAAACATTTCAAGTATCTGGGCTCGACAGTTACACATCTAAATGATACCTCCTTTGAAATTAAGCAGAGATTAACACTGGCCAACAGAGTCTAAATTTGCTCTAACAAGAGCTCTATCCTCAAGGCTCCTGACTCCTACCACGAAATTAACTATGTATAAATCACTTATAGACCAGTGCTTACATATGCCTCTGAAGCCTGGACATTAACAGCTAAAGATATTGACACACTGGATGCATTTGAAAGAAAGGTACTTAGACGAATTATCGGCCCAACCTGTGAAAGAGGAAGATGGAGGAGGAGATACAACCATTAGTTGTATACCATATACAAAGACCAACCCATCAGAAGGATAGTGAAATCATCCAGACTGAGGTGGGCGGGACATGTGGCTCGCATGAATGATATAGAAGTACCAAAAAGAATATTACAAGGAAAGCCAGGAGGACAGAGAGGACGTGGTCGACCAAGAGCCAGATGAGAAGATGGAGTAATCGAAGATCTTAGGAAGATGGGCTATAGAAACTGGAGAGTATTGGCAAAGGACCGAGAGAGATGGAAGGAAAGAGGCCACGGCTCATCATGAGCTGTAGAGCCAAGAAAGAAGAAGTAGATCTTCGTTAACAATCTGCAGTGGGTCACTGTGTCAAACGATTTCTGGAAACCTAAGAATGCAGAAAGTGTTTTTGCCCTTCGTCCATTGTTCAGACGATACCATGAGACAAGGTGGCAAACTAAGAGCCGCACGAGCAGCGCTTTCTAAACCCGTGATGATATGTGGACAGAAATATATTATGTCCGAAACTCAAAATATGTTCAAGAATTTTGCAGCCAACCGATGATAAAGATATCGGTTAATAATTTTGCGGGGGTTTTGACAATGTTGACTGAAATACGTTCTTTGAAATTCTGAAGGTGACAGGGATAAAAAAACAGCGAGCAAAAAGCTGTTTACCGAAACCAGACGGCAGTTTCAAGAGCAGATTTAAGAGTCGAGGGAATGAAAGGGAAACAGAGGTTGAGAAGAGAGCGACACGAGGTTGTAGCTTGTCCCCTATGTCAGTCAATATCTTTATTTAGCAAGCAATAAAGGAAACGAAAGAAAACTTTGGCAAAGAAAGTAAAGCTCAAGGAGAAGAAAAGAAAAAGTTTGAGGTTTTCCGATGCAATTGTTATTCTGTCAGAGACAGCAATAACGTAGAAGAGCACTTGAATGGAATGGACAGTGCCTTGAAGAATCAACAAAAGCAGATCTAGGTAATGGAATGTGGTCGAGTTAAATGAGGTGATGCTGAGAGGCAATTAGATTAGTAAACGAGACACTAAAAGTAGTAGACGAGTTTTGCTGTTGCGGAGCAAAGTACCTGACCGTCGGCGAAGTAAAGAGGATACGAAATGTAGTATGGCAATGACAAGAAGTGTTTCTGATGAAGAGAAATTTGTTAACATCGCATACAGATTTAAGTGTTAGTGGAGTGGAGTGTAGCCTTGTATGGAACTGAAATGTGGACGCTCAGCTTTTGAAATGTGGTGCTACTGAAGAATGCTGAAGATTAGGTGGGGAGATCGATTAACTAAAGTGAAGGTGGTGAAAAGAAATGGCTGGAAGGAAATTTGTCCCGCAGTTTGACTAAAAGAATGTATCGGTTGATAGAACACGTTTTGAGACGATAATGGATCATCAATTTATTATTGGAGGGAAGTGTGTGTGTGTGTGTGGCGGGGGGGGGGGGGGGGGGGGGGAGGGGGGGCGGAGTGTAAAAAGTGTAAAGGCAGACGATGACATGAATAAAGTAAGTACACTACTGGCCATTAAAATTGCTACACCAGGAAGAAATGCAGATGATAAACGGGTATTCATTGGACAAGTATATTATACTAGAACTGACATGTGATTACATTTCCAGGCAATTTGGGTGCATAGATCCTGAGAAATCAGTACCCAGAACAACCACTTCTGGCCGTAATAACGGCCTTGATACGCTTGGGCATTGAGTCAAACAGAGCTTGGATGGCGTGTACAGCAATTCTTTGCAGCTTCGACACGAAACCACAGTTCATCAAGAGTAGTGACTGGCGTATTGTGACGAGCCAGTTGCTTGGCCACCATTGACCAGACGTTTTGAATTGGTGAGAGATCTGGAGAAAGTGCTGACCAGGGCAGCAGTCGAGCTACGGGTCGTAACACATCTGAAATGTAACGTCCACTGTTCAAAGTGCCGTCAATGCGTCAATAGGCGACGGAGACATGTAACCAATGGCACCCCATACCATCACGCCGGGTGATAGGCCAGTATGGCGATGACGAATACACGCTTCCAAAATGCGTTCACCGTGATGTCGCCAAACACGGATGCGACCATCATGATGCTGTAAACAGAACCTGGATTCATCCGAAAAAATGACGTTTTGGCATTCGTGCACCCAGGTTCGTCGATGAGTACATCATGGCAGGCGCTCCTGTCTGTGATGCAGCGTCAAGGGTAACCGCAGCCATGGTCTCAGAGCTGTCCATGCCGCTGCAAACGTCGTCGAACTGTTCGTGCAAATGGTTCTTGTCTTGCAAACGTCCCCATCTGTTGACTCAGGGATCGTGACGTGGCTACAGACATGCGGATAAGATGCCTGTCATCTAGACTGCTAGTGATACGAGGCCGTTGGAATTCAGCATGGCGTTCCGTATTACCCTCCTGAACCCCCCGATTCCATATTCTGCTAACAGTCTTTGGATCTCGACCAACGCGAGCAGCAATGTCGCAACAGGATAAGCCGCAATCGCGATAGGCTACAATCCGACCTTTATCAAAGTCGGAAACGTGATGGTACGCATTTCTCCTCTTTACACGAGGCATCTCTACAACGTTTCACCAGGGCAACGCCGGTCAACTGCTGTTTGTGTATGAGAAATCAGTTGGAAACTTTCCTCATGTCAGCACGTTGTAGGTGTCGCCACTGGCGCCAACCTAGTGTGAATGTTCTGAAAAGCTAATCATTTGCATATCAGAGCATCTTTTTCCTGTCGGTTAAATTTCGCGTCTGTAGCACGTTATCTTCGTGGTGTAGCAATTTTGATGGCCAGTTGCGCAGATCCAAAATGGTGTAGGTTGCTGCTGAAGAGGATTGCACAGGACAGATAGCAAGGAGAGCTGCATCAAGTCCGGACTGAAGACCATAACAATAATTCCGCGAGTCCGTTCTTTTACTCTTCATATATAAAGGAGTCACCTGCGCTTCTTTCCAGTGGCTCTATAATGCCCTCCTCGTCGTCTTGACATTAAACCACCGTCTTTCGTGAATTTTCCTACAGGACCGACCAGATGAGAATCTAATTGTCGTGATGATGATGTGCGAAAGACCAAGCGTGTAACAGGAGCGGAGAAGGCTCTCGTGTGGTGCTGACAAGGGAACCTCCCCATCGCACCCCGCTCAGATTTAGTTATAAGTTGGCACAGTGGATAGGCCTTGAAAAACTAAACACAGATCAATCGAGAAAACAGGATGAAGTTGTGTGGAACTATGAAACAAATAAGCAAAATATACAAACTGAGTAGTCCATGCCCAAGATAGGCAACATCAATGAGAGTGTGAGTCCAGGAACGCCGTGGTCCCGTGGTTAGCGTGAGCAGCTGCGGCGCGGGAGATCCTTGGTTCAAGTCTTCCCTCGAGTGAAAAGTTTAGTTTTTTATTTTCAGACAATTATTATCTGTCCGTCCGTCCGTCTGATGCGAGGTAACTGACGGTCTACTCGCGGAAAAATTTGAAAACGTTAAAACATATGTTGTGACAGAGCACAGGGAAAACTGTGCGACTGTGAAACTGTTGCATTCATTTGTTGCAGTTTATGTGACAAACTCTTATGTTTTCATCACTTTTTTGGGAGTGATTATCACATTATTTTTTTCATAGTTCCACACAACTTCTTCCTTTTTTCTCGATTGCCTGTGTTCAGTTTTTAAAGGCCTATCCACTGTGCCAACTTATAACTAAATGTGAGGGAGGTGCGATGGGGAGGTTCCCTTGTGAGACGCGCACCTCTTTGTGTCTGGCGGCGAGATGTGCCGCAGCGCGGCTGCCTTTCGCTGTAACAGTAACAGTAACGCAGGGGCGTCCTTGCTCCTCGCCTCGCCTTACACGCCTGCTCTAGTGCCGTCGATTACCGTTCTCTCCACCGCCAAGGCCAGACAGAAAGACAGCCGGCTCGTCTTCTCTGCTGTGCCCGGCTGGATACAAAGCCTCGCCACGAGGTATGTGTGTACCCCACGCTGCGTGTCGAAAGCGCCCGCCTGCCATTCAACGCTGTCTATAGCTTCATCAGCGCGTCCCGGCTGGTATGCCCGGTGAAGGGCAGCGCGACAGGACGGAATGCGTGTAGAGACAGCGACATCCTCCAGTGCGGGCAGGAGCACGAGGTGGTTAGGTCATACAGTACGCTATCTGTTACGTTACAGCAGTTACGAGGACCACTCTAAAAGAAAGGTTATAGTGCTACAACGATGAAAAATAATATTACGACGATGTCAAACCTTATAAACTGACGATATCAAAAATGTAATTATAATTTTATTGTTTTAATTTTTGTGCTCAGTGAATCAAAGACTTTCTAGTGCACGGAATAAACTAGCATTGAAACTTCCTGGCAGATTAAAACTCTGTGCCCGACCGAGACTCGAACTCGGGACCTTTGGCTTTCGGGGCAAGTGCTCTACCATCTTTTTTTTTTCACGCCGTGACGCTACTTTTTTTTCCTATCCATCTTGTTTTATTAGTTATAACATTCCACAGTAGTACATAATTTTCAACTGACATTTAAAAGTAATAAAACAAACTAAAATTAATTACAGGTTCCTTGGCATTTTAGAAAAAAATCCAAGTCTAAACCAGATAGTGATGTTCGTCACTTGATCGTATTTCTTTTTCAAAGATCAAATTGTCTCTCGTTTCTTCATGTTCTGAATCGCATCATCGAAAATGGAGTTCACATGACTGTTCTTCTGAGGAAGTTGGCGTATGTATCATAATAATTTTTCATGGGTAGTAGCTTGTGATGCTGGTCGGAAATGTACGTCCTGAGCTACCGAAGCACGACTCACGCCCGGTACTCACAGCTTTACTTCTGCCAGTATCTCGTCTCCTACCTTCCAAACTTTACAGAAGCTCTCCTGCGAACCTTGCGGAACTAGCACTCCTGAAAGAAAGGATACTGCGGAGACACGGCTTAGCCAAAGCCTGGGGGACGTTTCCAGAATGAGATTTTCACTCTGCAGCGGAGTGTGCGCTGATATGAAACTTCCTGGCAGATTAAAACTGTGTGCCCGACCGAGATCCCGAGTTCGAGTCTCGGTCGGGCAAACAGTTTTAATCTGCCAGGAAGTCTTATACCAGCGCTCACTCCGCTGCAGAGTGAAAATCTCATTCTGGAAACTATATATGATTGTTAAGTGAGAACTGATTCTATGTAAGACATTTTGTCTGGGTGGATTTTGTTCTCGTACTGGTCGGTAGAGAAAGAAAAGTTTCTTAATCGATGTATGTAATGTGAATGTATAAAGGCTATAAAAAGGAGAGAGAGAGAAAATCCTTGCGGACAATCACCATATTGTATAAGAAAACGTAAATACAAGTTATTAAAAACAAATATCTCTTGTGATTTCTAAAGACTGAAAATTGCGGTGTTAAATCTAAACCTGTCCTGAATAACAGCGAAGAACATTTATGTCATCATATATTTTCTTCGTTTCACCACGGCTGTGATTCGCATGTTACTTTTTGTTACGCGACGTGTTAGGAATATTTTCATTATACGCGCAAAAGTGCATACAGTTTAATCGAACCTGCATCTTTCGGAAACGATAACTCTTAATCAGTACAGTTACGCGAATACCGTCTAAATCGCAACGGTGATCACAAAAGTGTTTCCTGGACCTGATTTTTATAAATGTGTAGATTTGAAAGCGAACAGCATTGTACCATCGCTGGCTCGCAACAATTGAAAGAAAACAGAACAGGGACTGAACAACTTTAAATTTTAACGCCGTCAGCGTTACGAAATCTGAACGACGTATGTTAATTAATTAAATATTAACAGGAAGACAATTATTAAATTTTAAAGATTAAATCATAGAAAAATTTAAAGCATTTTAGCATCATTACGTTTCTTTGCATTAGTACTCGAGTATCAGATACCATCATATCTATTTAAAACACAGTGCCTAAATAAAATTGCCACCTTTTATAATTATTTTTATCGCAATTCAAGGTGCAATGTTTTTTTTAATTCAATTTATTTTTTCCACATCATTGATATTTTTTCGGTATATTGAGAGACAAAATGTCCTTTTGGTCAAATGTTTGAGCAGAGCGAAAATCAGACTCCGTAGAAATTATTGCGCAATGGATGTTTTTGTCCGAATTCCCACCCCCAAAACGAACTGTAGAGAATGGACTACTGAGGTATCAAACTGACCAGCATGGGATCTAGTTTTGCAAGAACAAAGTTTAATTGCTTGGAAGCAATAAGGTAATTAAAAAACTTAGAGATTCGAAGGAACATTTTTGTCCAAATTTCCACAGCTAGACGAAGAGTGGAAAATAGAGGAATGTGGTATGGTATTGATCAACATGACGTCATTTTTAAAAAAAAAATGTTCATTTGCTTGAAAGTAATCAATTTCATTAACAAAAACTTAGTTAGTGATCAGAGGGGAAAATGTTCATAGCCAGACGAAGATAGTTGTTCTTGTTGTTTTTTGGGTATACGGGCGCTCAAGGCGAGGTCATCCTCGCCCTTATAAATATTTGAAGTAACGAATACGAGTAAAAGGTCTAAAATCGTTGGCACACTCACTCAATCAATCAATCCCGTTGATCCACACAATCACTGCATTACACATGCCGCAAAGCAAAGGTAAAATAGTGAAAGGTGTTACACCTGGGATGAAAACGGAAGGAAAATGACTGACGAGCTAAAACAACGACACAGGAGAGTGTGACCGGCTGACTACACCGGCTTGCTACACCAAGAAGAAATGCAGATGATAAACGGGTATTCATTGGACAAGTATTTTATACTAGAACTGACATGTGATTACATTTTAACGGAATTTGGGTGCATAGATCCTGAGAAATCAGTACCCAGAAAAACCACCTCTGGCATTGAGTCAAACAGAGCTTGGATGGCGTGTACAGGTACAGCTGCCCATGCAGCTTCAACAAGATACCACAGCTCATCAAGAGTAGTGACTGGCGTATTGTGACGAGCCAGTTGCTCGGCCACGATTGACCAGACGTTTTCAGTTGGTGAGAGATCTGGAGAATGCGCTGGCCAGGGCAGCAGTCGAACATTTTCTGTATCCAGCAAGGCTCATACAGGACCTGCAACATGCGGTCGTGCTTTATCCTTCTGAAATGATGGGTAGAACCACGGGGCGTAACACATCTGAAATGCAGCGTCCACTGTTCAAAGTGCCGTCAATGCGAACAAGAGGAGACCGAGATTTGTAACCAATGGCACCCCATACCATCACCGGCCGAAGTGGTCGAGTGATTCTAGACGGCGCTGTCTGGAACCGAGCGACCGCTACAGTTGCAGGTTCGAATCCTGCCTCGGGCATGGATGACCTCAGAAGTTCAGTCGCATAGTGCTCAGAGCCATTTGAACTATTTTAGTCCATACCATCACGCTGGGTGATACGCCAGTATGGCGATCACGAATACACGCTTCCAATGTGCGTTCACTGCGATGTCGCCAAACACGGATGCGACCATCATGATGCTGTAAACAGAACCTGGATTCATCCGAAAAAATGACGTTTTGCCATTCGTGCACCCAGATTTGTCGTTGAGTACACCATCGCAGGCGCTCCTGTCTGTGAGGCAGCGTCAAGGGTAACCGCAGCCATGGCCTCCGAGCTGACAGTCCATGCTGCTGCAGACGTCGTCGAACTGTTCGTACAGATGGTTGTTGTCTTTCAAACGTCCCCATCTGTTGACTCAGGGATCGAGACGTGCCTGCATCCGTTACAGCCATGCGGATAAGATGCCTGTCATCTAGACTGCTAGTTATACGAGGCCGTTGGGATCCAGCACGGTGTTTCGTATTACCCTCCTGAACCCACCGATTCCATATTCTGCCAAGAGTCATTGGATCTCGATCAACGCGAGAAGTAATGTCGCGATACGATAATCCGCAATCGCCATAGGCTACAATCCGACCTTTATCAAAGTCGTAAACGTGATAGTACGCATTTCTCCTCCTTACACGAGGCTTCACAACAAAGTTTCACCAGGCAACGCCGGTCAACTGCTGTTTGTGTATGAGAAATCGGTTGAAAACTTTCCTCATGTCAGCACGTTGTAGGTGTCGCCACCGGCGCCAACCTTGTGTTAATGGCCTGAAAAGGTAATGAATTGCATATCAGAGCATCTTCTTCCTGTCGGTTAAATTTTGCGTCTGTAGCACGTCATCTTCGTGGTGTAGCAATTTGAATGTCAGTAGTGTACTTACAAAAAATACCGGTGAACCAATCACTCTGTTAACATATTAAGAACATCTCCCTAAAAATTTTTGAAACAAATTGGACAAATCATAAAACCTTATAAGTCTCGATATATCCGTTGGAACGTCACTTAAAATCTACATTTACATCTACATCTACACAGATACTCCGCAAGTCACTTTACGGTGCATGGCGGAGGGTACCCTGTCCCACTGCTAGTCATTTCCTTTTCTGTTCCACTCGCATACAGAGCGAAGGAAAAGCGATTATCTATATGCCTCCGTATGATCCCAATGTTTCTTATCCTCGTGACCCTTACGCGGAATGTACGTCGGTGGCTGTAGAATTGTCCTGTTGTCAGTTTCAAACGGCGGTGCTCTAAATTTTGTCAGTTGTGTTTTTCGGAAAGGACGTCGCCTTCCATCAGCATATTCCCATTTGAGTTCCCGAAGCGTCCTCGTAACACGAAAGTGTTATTCGAACCTATCAGTAACAAACCTAGCACCCAGCTTCTTAACTGCTTCTATGTCTTCCTTCAATCCGACCTGGTACGGATCCCAAACACTCGAGCAGTACTCAAGAATAGGTCTCACCAGCGTCCTATATGCGGTCTCCTTTGAAGGTGAACCACACTTTACTAAACCAAGTCGACCATTCGCCTTCCCTACCGCAGTTCTCACATGCTCGTTCCACCTCATATCGCTTTGCAGCGTTACGCCCAGATAATTAAACGAATTGACTGTGTCCAGCAGGACACTAGTAACACTGTATCCGAACATTACAGGTTTGTCCTTCCTACTCATCTGTATTAACTTACATTTTTCCACATTTAGAGCTGGGTGCCATTCATTACACCAACTGGAAATTTTGTCTAAGTCATCTTCCTACAGTCACTCAACTTCGACAACTTACTGTACACGACAGCATCATTATCAAACAACTGCAGATTGCTGCCCACCCTGTCCGCCAAATCATTTATGTAGATAGAGAGCAACGGCTGTCCTATCACACTTACGCGGGACATTCCTGACGATGCCCTTGTCTCTGATGAACATTCGCCGTCGAGAAAAATGTACTGGATTCTATTACTTAAGAAGACTTCTTGTCACTAACATACCTTTGAACTTATTCCATATGCTCGTAGCCTCGTTAACAGCCTGCAATGGGACACCGCATCAAATGTTTTCCAGAAATCTAGAGATATCAAATCTACCTGTTGCCATTCATCTGTTGTTCGAAGTATACAAAATATAATGTGAGAAAAGAGCAAGCTGAGTTTCGCACGAGAGATGCTTTCGAAAACATGGATATAAGCTTCTCAGTCTCAAGAAAGTTTATTATATTCGAACTGAGAACGTGTTCAAGGGTTCTGCAGGATACCTAAGTTAGAAACGAAGGTCTGTAATTTTGCGGCTCGTTCTTTTACTCTTCTTATATATTGGAGGCACCTGGACTTCGTTTTCAGTCGCTTGTGACTTTGCTCTGGATGAGAGATTCACGATAAATGCATGCTAGATAAGGGGTCAATACCGTAGAGTACTTTTTGTAGAACTTAACTGGGATTCCAGCCGGACCTGGTGATTTATTTACTTTCAGATCTTTCAATTTTCTCTACACTTGTCAACAAGTGACTGAGTGGAAGCCTTAGATCTATAAGCGAATCTGCCGCTGCCCTCGGGTCGGGAAATGAGACACTCTAATAAAATGTGGTGCACAGTGATCAGTACGCCACAAGCACCACACATTGGAGGGACGTCACGCTGGAGCAAGAAGCCATCCGTCAGAGAACTGTGGCCTAGGCGAAGGCGAGTATGGAGGACGTCATTCGGCCGGCCGGTGTGGTCGAGCGGTTCTAGGCGCTTCAGTCTGGAACCGCGCGACCGCTACGAATCCTGCCTCGGCCATGGATGTGTGTGATGTCCTTAGGTTAGTTAGGTTTAAGTAGCTCTAAGTTCTAGGGGACTGATGACCTCTGATGTTAAGTCCCACAGTGCTCAGAGCCATTTGAACCATTTTTTTTTTTTGGATCTCATTCTGTCGTAGGCAACGCCCTTGCCGCAATGGATACACCGGTTCCCGTCAGATCACCGAAGTTAAGCGCTGTTGGGCGTGGCCGGCACTTGGATGGGTGACCATCCGGGCCGCCATGAGCTGTTGCCATTTTTCAGGGTGCAATCAGCCTCTTGATGCAAACTCGACCGAATAGTAGCGGCTGCGGTCAAAGAAATCCATCGTAACGACCGGGAGAGCGTTGCGCTGACCATACGCCCCTCCTATCCGCATCCTCAACTGAGGATGACACGGCGGTCGGATGGCCCCGATGAGCCACTTGTGGCCTCACGATGGAGTGCCCATTCTGTCTTCGTGGCTGAAAGGAGGTACGCCACGGCCGCGATGTGGGCTTTAATAGCTGCAGCTTATTATCTGTCTCTCCCAGCCACTCGCCTTCTCATCGATGCATGGCTCTGTGCCTCAAAAGCGATACGATAACATGCAGCCGGATAGCACACTGAACCAACTGAGGATGAAGGTATTCTCCTTGGCTGATACATCTATTCTTATTCCCCGGCAATTTGCATGTGCCCTGGTACTCCACAGAAAGACACCTCCTTCCCCAGCCTTTGTAGTGCCCGTAAAATTGCATCTGATTCCGCTTCGAAGACAGCAACGTCTTGAGGCAGTCAGACCTCGAGGACACGAACAGAGGAAACAACAGCGCAATCAATTTAGTCCTCCTGTTTCGACCCATTCGTAAATACAGCTGTAGAATTGTGGTGTTCAGTTGAATATAATAAAATAATGTATTAAAAACATATGCACGAGTGCAATCTCTCCTTTACTGCATCAAATCTAAAATTACTCTGGGCCTTTGCAGTAACCATGGTGGCAGGTGGTTAAAACGCTGGATTTGGGATTGTACATCCTCCACACCAAGTGATTCCAGCACACGCACACTCGGACCCCAAACAGCATTGTTGCTCGTGGACGATTTGAGAAAAGGCGTTCCAGAGGTGGACTACAACAGCATGGTTTGCAGGTGATGTCTAAGCTGCGGGAATGCACCTTGAGGAGCCGCTGCCGGGTGGTGAGTGGCGGTTTCCCCGCTCTGAGAACAGAGATTGGGCAAGGGGCTGGTCCTACAACCACCAGAGGCCAGGCTAATCCTCTCATGAGGGACAGCGCCAACAATATTCATGTAAAAAGGCTTCGCCGATCCGTGCAATGAGCATGCGCAGTCTAGCTGTGAACGCACGAAAGCTCTTTAAAACTGGAGCAGATGCGCTCTGTCTGCTCCCCAAGACCTGTGCCTGAGGTACTTTATGATATTCGATGCCTTCTGGGTTCTGGATTTCCGATCTCTCACGAGTGGTAAGCACGACAGACTCAAGAATGAGGCTCAGAAGCCTCAATGGGTCTTTAAAATGTAGAATGGTGCCCCTCGTATGCAAATACAACGACAACGATCAAAATGAACACACACATACACACTTATCTGCAGAAAACTGAAAACCCATCTTTTGCAGCCCACTCATTTACTCCACATTGTAAACTGTAACTGACAGATTACTGTCCACAAGTAAGGAACGCTATACAGGACTCCTTGCAGTAGACGTGGTATTGTTTATGGCTATGGCAAAAAGGGTAGCACTTAAAACACTGTCCTGAGTAACACTATTCTTCTGCTGAAAACAACGATCCGACTGCACGTCAACAAGTGTGGCCGAGCGGTTCTAGGCGCTTCAGTCTGGAACCGCGCGACCGCTACGATCGCAGGTTCGAATCCTGCTTCGCGCATGGATGTGTGTGATGTCATTAGGTACGTAGTTCTAACTTGTAGAGGACTGATGACCTCAGATGATAAGTCCCATAGTGCTCAGAGCCATTTGAACCATTTGAACCAGCACGTCAACAACTTGAGACCTATAAAAGCACTTAGACCAGGGCCGGCCAGAAATTCTGCACGCGTGCGGTGCTCCTGCACATGTGCAACTTCCGGGTCACAGCGTGCACGCCGCAGCCGTCAGCGTTCATGTAGTGCATGTTTCGACGCACAGATGTCGCTTTATCCACTTGCTGGAATACTCTGTACCGACGCATTCTAGTTGTTGTTGTTGTTGTTGTTGTAGCCTTCAGTTCTGAGACTGGTTTGATGCAGCTCTCCATGCTACTCTGTCCTGTGCAAGCTGCTTCATCTCCCAGTACCTACTGCAACCTACATCCTTCTGAATCTGCTTAGTGTATTCATCTCTTGGTCTCCCTCTACGATTTTTACCCTCCACGCTGCCCTCCAATCTAAATTTGTGATTCCTTGATGCCTCAGGACATGTCCTACCAACCATCCCTTCTTCTGGTGAAGTTGTGCCACAAACTTCTCTTCTCCCCAATCCTATACAATACCTCCTCATTAGTTACGTGATCTACCCACCTCATCTTCAGCATTCTTCTGTAGCACCACAATTCGAAAGCTTCTATTCTCTTCTTGTCTAAACTATTTATCGTCCATGTTTCACTTCCATACATGGCTACACTCCATACAAATACTTTCAGAAACGACTTCCTGACACTTAAATCTATATTCGATGTTAACAAATTTCTCTTCTTCAGAAACTTTTCTTCCCATTGCCAGTCTACATTTTATATCCTCTCTACGTCGACCATCATCAGTTATTTAACTTCCTAAATAGCAAAACCCCTTTACTACTTTAAGTGTCTCATTTCCTAATCTAATTCCCTCAGCATCACCCGATTTAATTTGACTACATCCCAGATCCTCGTTTTGCTTTTGTTAATGTTCATCTTATATCCTCCTTTCAAGACACTGTCCATTCCGTTCAACTGCTCTTCCAGGTCGTTTGCTGTCTCTGACAGAATTACAATGTCATCGGTTAACCTCAAAGTTTTTACTTCTTCTCCATGAATTTTAATACCTACTCCGAACTTTTCTTCGCTGACAGCGCTCTGCGCCCTCGGTGAGACTCTGTGGTTGGGCGAACTAGCATTTAGCAATTAGCGAGCGGACGGCTTGGACATGTGTCCTGCGTGCAGACTAAATGGCTCTGAGCACTATGGGACTTAACTTCTGAGGTCGTCAGTCCCCTAGGACTTACAACTACTTAAACCTAACTAACCTAAGGACATCACACACATCCATGCCCGAGGCAGGATTCGAACCTGCGACCGGTTCCAGACTGTAGCGCCTAGAACCGCTCGGCCCCTCCGGCCGACTGCGTGGAGCCTCAGTGTTGGTAGTACATGCATTGTAAAATGATGGTGGATGTACACTACTGGCCATTAATATTGTTACACCACGAAGATAACGTGCTACAGACGCAAAATGTAACCGACAGGAAGAAGATGCTGTGATATGCAAATGATTAGGTTTTCAGAGCATTCACGCAAAGTTTGTGCCGGTGGCGACACCTACAACGTGCTGAGGAAAGTTTCCAACTGATTTCTCATACACAAACAGCAGTTGAAAGGCGTTGCCTCGTGAAACGTTGTTGTGATGTCTCGTGTAAGGAGGAGAAATGCGTACCATCACGTTTCCAACTTTGATAAAGGTCGGATTGTAGCCTATCACGATTGCGGTTTATCGTATCGCGGCATTGCTGCTCGCGATGGTCGAGATCTAATGACTGTTAACAGAATATGGAATCGGTGGGTTCGGGAGGGTAATACGGAACGCCGTGCTGGATCCCAACGGCCACCTATCACTAGCAGTCGAGATAACAGGCATCTTATCCGCATGGCTGTACCTGATCGTGCACCCATGTCTTGATTCCTGTGTCAACAGATGGAGACGTTTGCACGACAACAACCATCTGCACGAACAGTTCGACGACGTTTGCAGCAGCATGGTAGCGCCTGCGATGGTGTACTCAACGACGAACCTGGGTGCACGAATGGAAAAACGTTATTTTTTCGGATGAATCCAGGTTCTGTTTACAGCATCATGATGGTCGTACCCGTGTTTGGCGACATCGCGGTGAACGCACATTGGAAGCGTGTATTCGTCATCGCCATACTGGCATATCACCCGGCGTGATGGTATGGGGTGCCATTGGTTACACGTCTCGGTCACCTCTTGTTCGCATTTACGCCACTTTGAACAGTCGACGTTACATTGCAGATGTGTTACGACCCCTGGCTCTACCCTTTACTCGATCCCTGCGAGATCCTACACTTCAGCAGGATAATGCACGACCGCATGTTTCAGGTCCTGTACGGGCCTTTCTGGATACAGAAAATGTTCGACTGCTGCCCTGTCCAGCACATTCTCCAGATCTCTAACCAATTGAAAACGTCTGGTCAATGGTGGCCGAGCAACTGGCTCGTCACAGTACGTCACTCACTACTCTTGATGAACTGTGTTGAAGCTGCATGGGCAGCTGTACCTGTACACTCCATCCAAGCTCTGTTTGACTCAGTGCCCAGGCGTATCAAGACCGTTATTACGGCCAGAGGTTTTTGTTCTGGGTACTGATTTCTCAGGATCTATGCACCCAAATTGCGTGAAAATGTTATCACATGCCAGTTCTAGTATAATATATTTGTCCAATGAATATCCGTTTATCATCTGCATTTCTTCTTGGTGTAGCAATTTTAATGGGCAGTAATGTAACTGCTAATATTCGGGTAGTGGAATTATTGATGGCTATATAGTTTTTGGAACTGGATGTCACATGATTAAGGTAATATCTGCGAAATACATTGTTTGCTCTTCCGCAAAATCTTTCTTTTGCTAACCATATGCCTCCTAGTAGTTAGAGCCAACAGTAGTTAGAATCTTTTGATTTAGCTGGCTGTAGTGCTATGAAGATTTTCTGTCAGTTAAGTGGCTTATGGAGTAATGTGGGTTACTGTTAGGATTTCTTCCAATTCAGGGCTATTCTTTTGGGTTAGTTATTGGAGTGATGATGTTATTTTAGAGCCGTCAGATCGCGTTGCACTTGTACTATATTGTGGGTAATAAATGAATAAGTTCAGTTTGAGTTGTCTCTGTCAGGGAAAATTCTGTATGTCCGTGTTAAAATGATAAAAATAAGTAACTAGGCAGTATCTTCAGTTGCATTCAGAAGTTTCGGTACGAAGAAAGAAGTTTCAGTAGGAAAGCCTGTTGAATAGCCGCCTCCAGTTGCGTCAGGTTGTCGGCAGCGGACCGAAATCTTTGGGATCCACACTGAGAGCGGTTAAAAAAATGCCTGATCTCTATCGACGGGACCAGACGACCGCTAACCATTTGCTTGAGGGTATTTCCTACACAGCTCGTTAAGTCGACTCTCCAGTAACTACTGGCGCATGTTCGGTTCTTTCCTGGTTTGAGGAGAGGTATCAAAATTGTCTCTCTCGACGAGCTGGTAAAGTGACCTGTTTGCCATATTAAGTTAAAACATATTTGAGGAGGATTTCCCTTGGCGCCCCTGAAAAACGTTGAAGCATGCAATCTTGAACTTGCTCGTGACTGGGTGCAGTATCATGAGTCTCAGACAGCTCCATTTCCTTCTCCCACTTGGAGAAATGGTAGTTGTAGGGCTGAGAATTGTGGGATCTGAGATCCAGCTTGCCACACACAGCAGTCGCTCGGTAACGGCGAAAAGCCAGATCCGGGCTGGCATTGGAACTGTCGTTTGTCGTGGTCTTCAGTCCTGAGACTGGTTTGATGCAGCTCTCCATGCTACTCTATCCTGTGCAAGCTTCTTCATCTCACAGTACCTACTGCAACCTACATCATTCTGAATCTGCTGAGTGTATTCATCTCTTGGTCTCCCTCTACGATTCTTACCCTCCACGCTGCCCTCCAATACTAAATTGGTGATCCCTCGATGCCTCAGAATATGTCCTACCAACCAATCCCTTCTTCTAGTCGTGCCACAAGCACCACATTTCGAAAGCTTCTATTCTCTTCTTGTCTAAACTATTTATCGTACATGTTTCACTTCCATACATGGCTACACTCCATACAAATACTTTCAGAAACGCCTTCCTGACTCTTAAATCTATACTCGATGTTAACAAATTTTTCTTCTTCAGAAACGCTTTCCTTGCCATTGCCAGTCTACATTTTATATCCTCTCTACCTCGACCATCATCAGTTATTTTGCTCCCCAAATAGCAAAACTCATTTTCTACTTTGAGGGCCTTATTTCCTAATCTAATTCCCTCAGCATCACCCGACTTAATTCGACTACATACCATTATCCTCGTCTTGCTTTTGTTAATGTTTATCTTATACCCTCTTTTCAAGACACTGTCCATTCCGTTCAACTGCTCTTCCAAGTCCTTTTGCTGTCCCTGACAGAATTACAATGTCATCGACGAACCTCAAACTTTTTATTTCTTCTCCATGGATTTTAATACCTACTCCGAACTTTTCTTCGGTTTCCTTAATTGCTTACTCAAAATACAGATTGAATGACATCGGGGATAGGCATTGGCAATAGTCGCTGCAAAATGCTCTGCCATCGCCTGAACAATGTCTCACGGCGCGGTTTGGAGGCACTCCTTTTTCAGCGATGCTGCTATTGGTAAACGACTCTGTTTACCGGAAATCCTCCTCGTAGATTTCCATACCTTTGCAGAACAATTGGAAAAGTTGACGGAGTCCAGAAACGCTTGCCATCATCTTTTCTTGCTCTCCTTCACTAGGTGTTGAGCCTTGGCTCTAGCGACCCGAAAGGCTGTGAGGTTGTTTGCTGTTGGGTATTACTTAAACCGTCGAAGAGCAGCATGCCCGTCCCGTATTGCTGAGCAGCACTCACCAGACCACCAAGGCCTCCCAAGATGACCTGAGGACTTTGAGATGATCGATCACTGCTGTAATGTGGCCCACCCATTGCTGGACACATGGTGTTCAAACACAGCCAACTGGCTGAACAGCTGTCATCTAGTGCAGCTGATCATTCATTTAGGTGATTTCTGTTCGTGTAATGATCCATCCAGCAGGTGGATGCGGAGTGGGATGTGGTCGCAGGAATGAAGGTAATCAATGAATAGTGCTGACTGCGGTTGTGTGGCAGAACCGGTTTTCTCGACTGACTCTTTGAGAACGGAAACAAACGAGGCAGCGAACGTGGGCGGCTGCATGACCTTGTATATCTTTTTGGCTTCACCATACGGGATGAGCTTTTTGGTTTTATCTGCCGGATCTACCGTACTTCAAGAAAGACATTGCAGTCCCTAGACAGGGTAATCCCGAGAGCAACTGACACTATTCGGAAGAGGTGAACAATGAACTCGGTCATGGGCGGTTTTACTATATTTGCCACAAGTGGCTTCTCCGTTACAATCGAGAGTAGTGTGCCCGAAGTACTGGCTTTTAAGACAATAATTGGGTTGGGGAAATAAAGCCTCATGCTTAGGCGAAGGAAACCTGTCTTGAGACGCTCTGGAAATTTGGTGCTGTTAAACGCAAGTATAAAAAAGTCAGACTTGAAAAGATCGCCATCCACCCTTTTTATGATATTTTGCACAGTGCCTTCCTGGGACCACTCAGTTTTCAATTCTTCTCAGGGCATATCAACCAGACACATGAAAGTTACAACATCTTTGCTATAATTCAAGATGTTTTGCAGTTCAGTTTCAGTTGCATACTCCATGAGGCATTGAGCTTTCTGGAGGTTCTTGACTTTTTGGGAGCTAGACGTTTCGGCCAGCAGGGTCCTATTCCGCAAATGCTTGACAGATCTGAAGATTTCAGCAATGCCCTCTAAGCCTTTTTGTATTTAGAGTGGTGAAACTTTATCGAAGCTGCCATCTTTCTGTTTCACAATTATAAACACATTCTGACAACCAGCATGCGTTCTGTTACTATTAGTGAGTCCCGAAGACTGGATAGCCAAGCCCCCTTATTAGACGGGGTGTTGGTGTCTACCAGTGGCCCATGCATTCCGCTGGGAGAAGGAAGACAAAATTTCGAGGGATCCATCCCAGTCCCATGAGCAGCTAGGGAAAGAGAGCCCCAGGTGCCCAGGTAAGCCTTGTACAACTGAAGTGCGGCAGGTTCCTCAGTCCGCTAGCAACTGTTCCACCTCAACAGCCTCCATCTCACCAGCGCGCAGCACACCTTCAGGTTGAAGGTATTTTTTGTAGATGTCTTTACCGCCCTCGCGATCCATTCGGTCAAGCCAAGATCCCCGTTCCACTGCCGCACCGCACGATGGTCGCTGAAGCATGCCCAGAGCTTATGGTTACAGGGCACTGACGGAGCTTTCCAGACCCAGCCCAGGAACCCTGGGGTTGCCAAGCCCGTACCCAGCAAACGAATACTGGGGCCTTGAAAGCGCCAAACGGAGAGTGAGAAATGGACAAATAGAGTATAAAACTGATCAGCGTGAGGTCTGCTTTACCAAAAGAATGTAATTGCTCAAAGTTAATTATTATAATGAAGTAAATCTTAACTTCATCTATTCATATCGGTCACAAGATGTTACATTGGTGTAGAAATTGTGAAACCGTTTCTTTCATGCTCAAAAAATAAAATAATTATAAAATAACAGTATAAACCGGAACGCCTCTTTCCCTTGATGTATGTCGGCCGCGGTGGTCTCGCGGTTCCAGGCGCGCAGTCCGGAACCGTGCGACTGCTGCGGTCGCAGGTTCGAATCCTGCCTCGGGCATGGATGTGTGTGATGTCCTTAGGTTGGTTAGGTTTAAGTAGTTCTAAGTTCTAGGGGACTAATGACCACAGCAGTTGAGTCCCATAGTGCTCAGAGCCATTTGAACCATTTTTCTCTTGATGTACACTCCTGGAAATTGAAATAAGAACACCGTGAATTCATTGTCCCAGGAAGGGGAAACTTTATTGACACATTCCTGGGGTCAGATACATCACATGATCACACTGACAGAACCACAGGCACATAGACACAGGCAACAGAGCATGCACAATGTCGGCACTAGTACAGTGTATATCCACCTTTCGCAGCAATGCAGCCTGCTATTCTCCCATGGAGACGATCGTAGAGATGCTGGATGTAGTCCTGTGGAATAGCTTGTCATGCCATTTCCACCTGGCGCCTCAGTTGGACCAACGTTCGTGCTGGACGTGCAGACCGCGTGAGACGACGCTTCATCCAGTCCCAAACATGCTCAATGGGGGACAGATCCGGAGATGTTGCTGGCCAGGGTAGTTGACATACACCTTCTAGAGCACGTTGGGTGGCACGGGATACATGCGGACGTGCATTGCCTGTTGGAACAGCAAGTTCCCTTGCCCGTCGAGGAGTGGTAGAACGATGGGTTCGATGACGGTTTGGATGTACCGTGCACTATTCAGTGTCCCCTCGACGATCACCAGAGGTGTACGGCCAGTGTAGGAGATCGCTCCCCACACCATGATGCCGGGTGTTGGCCCTGTGTACCTCGTATGCGGTCCTGATTGTGGCGCTCACCTGCACGGCGCCAAACACGCATACGACCATAATTGGCACCAAGGCAGAAGCGACTCTAATCGCTGAAGACGACACGTCTCCATTCGTCCCTCCATTCACGCCTGTCGCGACACCACTGGAGGCGGGCTGCACGATGTTGGGGCGTGAGCGGAAGACGGCCTAACGGTGTGCGGGACCGTAGCCCAGCTTCATGGAAACGGTTGCGAATGGTCCTCGCCGATACCCCAGGAGCAACAGTGTCCCTAATTTGCTGGGAAGTGGCTGTGCGGGCCCCTACGGCACTGCGTAGGATCCTACGGTCTTGGAGTGCATCCGTGCGTCGCTGCGGTCCGGTCCCAGGTCGACGGGCACGTGCACCTTCCACCGACCACTGGCGACAACATCGATGTACTGTGGAGACCTCACGCCCCACGTGTTGAGCAATTCGGCGGTACGTCCACCCGGCCTCCCGCATGCCCACTATACGCCCTCGCTCAAAGTCCGTCAACTGCACATACGGTTCACGTCCACGCTGCCGCGGCATGCTATCAGTGTTAAAGACTGCGATGGAGCTCCGTATGCCACGGCAAACTGGCTGACACTGACGGCGGCGGTGCACAAATGCTGCGCATCTAGCGCCATTCGACGGCCAACACCGCGGTTCCTGGTGTGTCCGCTGTGCCGTGCGTGTGATCATTGCTTGTACAGCCCTCTCGCAGTGTCCGGAGCAAGTATGGTGGGTCTGACACACCGGTGTCAATGTGTTCTTTTTTCCATTTCCAGGAGTGTATACAGGCTGTCCCAGGAGGAATCATAAATATTCAGGGACATAAGAAAATTAAGGTCATGTGGCTAATGGCCTGGTGGAAATATTTCAATTTGACATCACTGCGACGAGTTGCATCTTCTGAAAACGAACGGAACCCGATTTTCCTCGAACTGTCACCAATCCAAGTGGCAAGGCCGTTGTCATTCAGGGCTATGAGAGGAACGATCATTAGAGGCGGGAAAATTCTAGTAAACATGGGCTCTTAATTGCATGCCTTAACAGCTGCGAGCCTTTCTTCATCTTCGCTATTGTGAAACACATTGAAACGTCCCCTTAGAACAGTTATACATACCTGTGCTTAAACTGACACACAATATTTTTGGCGCAACGCAATCTGACTTTCAAAAACCCCTACAAAAGAATGGCCCTGACTAACATTAACCTATACGTTTCACAAATCACTTACCTCACAAAAATCTTGGTTACTCGAACTACTGCAATACAGAGAGCGCCACTACTGCCAGTTAAATAAAAGATTCAAACTACGGAAGGCACTAACTACTGATAGGCACAGTTAGCAAATGAAAGATTTTGATAGAGAACAAACAATGTATTTACCTCAATAGTGTTCTAAAGTGATAATATATATAGCAGTTCATGACATCCATTCTTACAAATTTCAAAACTCCGCCATCTCTCTCCCCACATCCACCACTGCTGGCGGCTCACCTCCAACTGCGCAACGCTACGCGCTGTTCACATCCAGGTGCCCAACACTACAATGGCAGACAACAATGCAAACCAGCCACAGACTGCACACAGCACAGCCAGTGATTTTCATACAGAGCGCTACGTGGAGTTACCAATAAGAAAACCTAAATAGCCTACTTACAACATCTCTTCTACTGATCGAGTGTTCATAGTTCTTAAGATATGCATTTAAGACCCCATGTATAGTAGGCAAATTTTTCTTGTTTTGGTCCTTACTACCTCACTCAAAAATATGGAAAGCAAAGAGCTTTCAGTAAAAAAAGATTTGTTTTGCAGTACCTAAGACGAAAAAGTGCTCATAGCTCTTAAGGTATGCATTTTTGTAACCCATATTTTCTAGACTTTACTACCTCGAAATATTGTTCCTGTCCTGTTCAGAACATTGACCATTCTTCCTGAGACATCCTGTATACCTCTAATAATAGTAGAATACTGATCGCTATTTAAATATACTATTTTTCATGCTTTCAACACAAAACATTAAAAAAACATTGAAATAACAGTCCAGTTGTCTTGAAATGGCCATACATATCATTTATCAGGTCAACATCCTTTTTTCTCAACACCTACTAATCGTACAGGAGAGACTGAGGTATCTTGGAAAGGTTTTTAACCAGCTTCTAACACTCCACGCCGATTTTGATCTGAAACATACTATTTGTGGAAAATTTTGACATAAAAAGGCTTAACCATCCTAGGCAAAAGGGCATCATGGGCACACAGCTTCATACCAATATTTTACGAAGCTAACTTATTAATCAAGAATAAAAGACTACATTTTCATATTATCTTACTAAAAATTAAATTTTAGTGGTTTTAATGTACTTATCAACTGCATTTTTAATAGATATTAATCGTGACCACTATGGTAGTCCATTATCTCCTCCCGTCGTACAAGTTGACTTTTCTGAACGATATAGGAGGGTTGGAACTTTAATCTTCATCTACATGGATACTTTGCAAATCACGTTTAAGTGCCTGGCAGAAGGTTCGTGGAACCACCTTCACAATTCTCTATTATCTCAATCTCGTATAGCGCGCAGAAAGAATGAACACATATATCTTTCCGTACGAGCTCTCATTTCCCTTATTTTATCGTGGTGATCGTTCCTCCCTATGTAGGTCGGTGACAAAAAAATATTTTCGCATTCGGAGGAGAAAGTTGGTCATTGGAATATCCTGAGAAGATTCTATCGCAACGAAAAACGCCTTTCTTTTAACGATATCCAGCCCATATCCTGTATCATTTCTGTGACACTTCTCTCCCGTATTTCGCGATAATACAAAACGTGCTGCCTTTCTTTGAACTTTTTCGATGCACTCTGTCAGTCCTATCTGGTAATGATCCCACACTGCGCAGCAGTATTCTAAAAGAGGACGGACAAGCGTAGTGTAGGCAGTCTCCTTAGTAGGTCTGTTACAATTTCTAAGTGTCCTGCCAATAAAACGCAGTCTTTGGTTAGCCTTCCCCCACAACATTTTCTATGTGTTACTTCCAATTTAAGTTGTTCGTAACTGTAATACCTAGGTATTTAGTTGAATTTACGGCTTTTAGATTAGACTGATTTATCGTGTAACCGAAGTTTAACGAGTTCCTTTTAGCACTCACGTGGATGACCTCACACTTTACGTTACTCAGGGTCAACTGCCACTTTTCGCACCATTCAGATATTTTTTCTAAATCGTTTTGCAGTTTGTTTTGATTTTCTGATGACTTTATTAGTCGATAAACGATAGCGTCATCTGCAAACAACCGAAGACGGCTGCTCAGTTTGTCTCCCAAATTGTTTGTATAGATGAGGAACAGCAAAGGGCATGTAAGACTACCTTGGGGAACTCCAGAAATCACTTTTGTTTTACTCGATGATTTTCCGTCAGTTACTACGAACTGTGACATCTCTGACAGGAAATCACAAATCCAGTCACATAACTGAGACGATATTCCATAAGCACGCAAATTCAATACGAGCCGCTTGTGTGGTACAGTGTCAAAAGCCTTACGGAAACCCAGAAATACGGAATCGACCTGAAATCCCTTGTCAATAGCACTCAATACTTCATGTGAACAAAGAGCTAGTTGTGTTTCACAGGAACGATGTTTTCTAAACCCGTGTTGACTGTGTGTCAATAGACAGTTTTCTTCGAAGTAATTCATAATGATCGAACACAATATATGTTCTAAAATCCTTCCTCATCTCGACGTTAACGATATGGGCCTGTAATTTAATGGATTACACCTACTACCTTTCTTGAATATTTGTGTGACCTGTGCAACTTTCCAGTCCTTGGGTACGGATCTTTCATCGAGCTAATGGTTGTATATGATTATTAGGTATGGAGCTAATGCATCAGTATACTCCGGAAGGGACGTAATTGGTATACAGTGTGGACCAGAAGACTTGCTTTTATTAAGTGAATTAAGTTGCTTCACTACACCTAGGATATTTATTAGTGGCAACTATTTATTTACAGTTCGTACACAATAGATACGTGTTTCAAAGTTTTTTCTGACCTTCAAAGTATTCATCAGCATTGTGTATAACCCGTTGCCAGCGATGTGGAAGTCGTGGGATACTCTTAGCAGTGCCAGTTGTTTGACAGTTGGAGCTGCGCGGTCTATTGCCCGACGAATTTGTAGCTGTTCTGAAGCGAATGCTGTGAAGTGTTTCCTACAGTTTAGAAATAGAGTTGAACTCACGAGGGCTTAAGTCACGGGGGTGCAATGGGTGATATAACACTTAGCAGCCCTCATCAGTCAAACAAATCAGTAACATCTTGCACTGTACCCCTGCCCGCACTCACATCGCTGTTGAGCTCACGAGTCATGCGTCGGTGGGAGGATGAGTGGCTGGAAATGACTGACAATAAGCCCCGTTTAGTCAATCCCACAGCGCGTGTGTGGTGTACTTCCTTGCAGCCCCGTAGATGGGACGAGGTTCTCCTCACTCGGCTTCGGATATGCCACAGTCCTATGACGCATGGCTTCCTGCTCCGGCGAGAGGACCCTCCAATGTGTGGTGCTTGTGGCGTCCAGGTCACTATGCGCCACGTTTTATTGGATTGCGTTTTATTTTCTGACCAGCGGGCCGCGGCTGACTTGCCGGTGGATCTGTCATCTCTTGTAGGAAATACTCAAAGAATGTGTTTAAAGTTTTAAAGTTCTCTGACATGTCCAATGTTTTTACCAAGATTTTAGGGAGAGGGGTGACTGGTTCGCCCACATTTTATGTAAGTCGCCAGTCAGTGACAATTTCCTGTGGCATCCTTGGCGCTCCTTTCTCGTTTTCCCACGTTTTGTTTTCTTATACAGCATTTTTCTTGTTTTCTCGCTTCCTTTGCGTGTATGCTTCCACTTTACTAAGTTTGTCCACATTCGTTTCTTTTAATGTATGTCAGGGCGCTGACGAACTCGATGTTGAGCGCCCGTAAGCCCCAACACACACACACACACACACACACACACACACACACACACACACACACACTTCTTACCACGGCCAACGCGTGGCCGACGGCCTCAACAATCGAGGATAATGGGGTTCGCGTAGAGTTGCCAGTGCTAACAGGCAACCAACACGGCATGAAATAATCGCTGAAATCGACGTGGGACGTAGGACGAACGTATACGTTAGGACAGTTCTGTGAAATTAGGCGTTAACAGGATATGATATTAGACAATCGACGCGACTTCCTTTGCTAATAGCACGACATAGTCTGCAGCGCCTCTCGGGGGCTCTTGGCCTTATCCGTTGGATCCTAGACGACTGGACACCGTGGCCTGGTCATATGAGTCCCGATTTCAGCTGGCTAGAGTTGATGGTAGTGTTCGAGTGTGGCGCAGACACCACGAAGCCATGGGCCCAAGTTGTCAACAAGGCATTGTTCAAGCTGGTGGTGGTTCCATAATGGTGTGGGCTGTGTTTACACAGAATAGACTGGGATCACTGGTTCAACTGAACCGATCATTGACTGGAAATGGTTATGTTCGGCTACCTGGAGATCATCTGCAGCGATTCATGGACTTCATGTTCCCAAACAACGATGCGTCATATCACCAGGACACAACTGTTCGCGATTGATCTGAAGAACATTCTGGACAGTTCGAGCGAATGATTTGACCACCAGATCACCCAACACGAATCCCATCGAACATTTCTGGTAAATAATCAAGAGTTCATTTTGTACAAAAAGTCCTGCACCGCTGATACTTTCACAATTGTGGACGTCTATAGAGGGCAGCATAGCTCAATATTTCTTCAGGGGACTTCCGAACACCTGTTGTGTCCATGCCATGTCGAGATGCTGTACTAAGCCGGGCAAAAGAAGGTCTGACACGGTGTCTGGAGGTATCCCGTGCTTTCTTTCACCTCAGTGTATAGTTCCATGGAAATCCATACCGGTAGGCCGCTCCAGAGATGAGAAAATGAGATTCTTTATTACTTGTATGTATGCTTTCCCTATGATTTATTTGAATACTGGAGAATGCAGATTTTGAAAAGAAGAATCAACCAACAACTCGTTGACACTATGGAGTTTAAGTTTCACTTTCGCGCGAAAATAATTGTTCCAATTTGTCCTCAAAACCAACAATTGTGCATCTGTCAGAAAATGGTGAAAAGAAAATTCTTGTGGGTGTTTTGGGGTCAATCCCCGCAGCTCCAACAATGTGACGACCGTTTTTCAGTGATAACCCTCGTAAAAGATGACAATCAACACACTCCGTGTGAGATTATCTCTCCTGAAGAAATAATTCCGCTGTCTAAAATGAAGATTTAGGGCAAGATTTCTGGAAAAGCGTTGAAATCTGTGCTTAAATCTTGCTACTGAGAAGGAAAGACGTGCTAAAGAAAGTAAAAGGCATGCTATAGGAACAAAACGACGTAAGTAAGAGGAATAAAACAAATCAAACAGCTACCTGATTATTGTTCAGAGGCAGGTTCAGACTTCTCACGTCATGACAGTAGCTCCTATATAGATATGGACGTTTTGTTTCGCGAAGAAGTATCCGAAGATGATGAAAGGAAAAATCAGTGGACGTAACAAAGTATATTATTTGCAACATATCTAGACAGCTTAGTCTCAGTAACTGAACTCTACCGTACTAATCCTACAATCCTACTTTCGTGGAGAAGGAAGTATTATTTTTGTACAAGTATTTTTAAACGTTACCTTCAAATATACGAGAGACTTCAGGTCAATATCGTGTTGGGTAAATTGGCTATAATACAACAGTATCATAGAGGGTTATTTCAAGTGCTTTATTATACAGTCATTCATTTTTACCCATGTTTATCTCAAGGGGGGGGGGGGGGCGGAGGTAAGGAACTGCTCAGCGAGGCAAATTTCTCTATAATTAACAATCCTACAGAGCTAGAATTTCGAAGGGATATAGGTAATAACACAACCTGACTTCAATTTGATATCATGGGAAACTCACTGGCCTCAATATTAGAAAAAAACTGAAAATTGCGGGACTTTATCCCCATTAACACTACATACTTAACTTACCACATAACACCTACCCACAACACCACCAGGAGGGCAGTGATTATAATGTTTTGGTTCATCGGTGTAGGTGTTAGTTTATTTAATGCGGAATATCTTCGTATTCTGAACTGAATTCTCTGAATTCACATGGTGTATGTTTCTACTTCTTGTCAAATGAACTTGCATCTTACCGGCTTCCTACTTACTTCCATTCTCCATCTAATTAATGCATCATCAGTTGCTGTCCGAAAGGTGCTTTGCGACCTTCTCATCTTATTTGTTTTCATGATGATGTGCTGAACTAAGAAGTATAATAGTGCATACTACCTAGATACGGAATTGTTCCTATAGCGCATTTGGTATTTATTATTAACTGCTAGAAATAATCGGTATAGAACGTCTATTTTACTGTAGCCGACATTATTTATAGCGCGAAGTAACTGTTGGCCCACGTACAAAACTAACAAAGTGGTTACACTAGTCAATCTTCCATGCACGGTATTTACATCATTCGATCCGAGGGTGTCACCAGCACTACGAGTGGAAACGCCCGTATAGCTCGAATCAACAAGGATGCAACTAACTCTTTCAACATTTTGTTCCAAGAAACGATACTTGCTCCACAAGCAAACATTTCACTCGCTCAAGTGAACAGTTTGAATGCTGCCTTGTAATCGATTTTAGTCCTTTACTACCGTCGTTCACCGAGCTGTAGTAAACTGAACATTACTATCTATTTGTTTGGATGCGTCAACAAGTACAGTAAGACATGGTATAAAGAAGGGTAGGAAGGTATCATTAAACCCATAGGATCTGCCACACCATACTGGCAATGCGGTATTCGGATTGCACGTCGCGAATTTCTTGACAAAGAGAACGAGGAAGTCACACCTCTGCAATCGCGAGTGGCAGAACGCTTTCGCCTCCACGCCATCCACTCTCCAGTTAGGCAACTTCCCTTTTCAGGCAACACGTCTGTCTGACCAACTTTTTCAACGAGCTTCTAATTAGATCAGACTGGCAATTAAATAAGATGTTGCGAGGTTCTAAAATCGCACTGCTTAATTAAGTTACCTGACGGTGTTACAGAAGTACAGCAACGGGCTACTTTACCCTTCGTCTCTGTATTGTCTCGTCTTCGTTGGCAAGAAAGTCTAGCCAGCCATGTGAGACTGTTGTATTCCATCATAATCGTTGTTGTTCCACGCATGAGAAAACTGGGCGCCTGTGGTTCTCACTTTAATCTAAGAAGTTGTATGCTACCTCTAAAATGAAAACTGTTACTTGATTATACCATAAAGAGCAACATTTGCTGCTGATTAAGTCATACACGGAAGTTGCCCTACTTACAAAATGAATAAGGCCCAAATTAATGTAACGCAACCTGACTAATCGCTGTTGTGGCTCTCAGATACCAAGACTTAAATACTGCAACGGAATTTGTATTAGATACCTGGAATAATTTAATACTGGCCACTGAAAACAGAATAAATCTTCCTCACAGCCTTTAGCTCTCCTCTATTAGTAAAATATCGCTCTAAGCTTGTGCATTCAGTTATCTTTCTCAATGGTGAGCTTCTAATGGCATCGTAACACAAATTATGTAATCCAAATGTGAGGCAGCTGTCCTTTCGAAGTTCTCGAGATTACTTAATTTATGTGACCTGCAAACAGCTTAATAATACGAAGAGTAGCTTATTTATCAGTATTTGTTATGAGCAAAAATTTAGTTATATCCACACAAAGAATTCCTGCAAAGCCTTGTACTTAGTCGTATATATTATCTCAAAAGTATGGAGCCTCATGTAACTGAATGTACGAATTGAATAAGTCTGAAATGAAATGTATAAGACTTAGGTTAACTTGGATTATTATTTAACCACACACATAAAAAAAAAACTGCGTAGCTTAACTTGATTGCAGTGACTTAAAACGTGTGCTGTCTTTAGCACACCCATTCAAAGATCTGTGCGTTAACGTACATTTGGTGAATGAAAGTAACGCCTTGCTCAAGAGATAAATGTAATCCATAAAGGTAATGGAGATTACCTGCTGAATCACATTTAGGAGAGCCACCCTGCCACAGCGTTTAATACTTAATCCAGACAGATTTCGATAAGCCACCACGGTTCGCCAGTATTTAATAATGAAAAACTGCTACTTTTGTCCAGTTTCGCCTCTTGAGTAGAGCTTTGTTTTAATGAAATATCTCACATATGCAAACCATTGCTGCTTTCATGTATGTATTGCTCTCTGTCTCTCTGCCTTAATGTATATAAATCCAGACACATTGAACAGTACACCACTTAATACCATAAGAAAGTACATCTCATTACTATCACAGTGCCGAACGCAATGGAAAGAGCCACGATCCTTGTTCGCCTTCAGAATTCACAAAAGCATGGCCAGCGACATCGGGCACTTAGCTTCTCATTGGCCAGGCCGCTGGTACATCAAAGAATCTCAGCAGATACCCTACGCTAGGAGACGCCGTAGTGAAAGTCGAACAGTGAGTTCAAAGATAAGAGCAATGGCTGTTCACGTATAACCGACATGGAGCAAACTGAAGTTATGGAGTTTGGAAAATTTGCAAATGTAATAGAGAACTTTCAGATTAGACCGAGGTGGTAAAACTCATGTGGTAGCGATATGCATATACACAGATGGTGGTACTTCGCGTGCACAAGGCATTAAAGGTGAGTGCATTGGAGGAGCTGACATTTGTGCTCAGGTAATTCACATGAAAATGTTTCCTACGTGATTATGACAGCACGATGGGAATTAACAGACTTTGAACGCGGAATGATAGTTGGAGCTAGACGCATGTGACATTCCATTTCGGAAATCATTAGAGAATTTAGTACTCCGAGATCGATAGTGTCAACAGTGTCAGAGAGTACAGAATTTCAGAAACTACCTCTCACCACAGACAACGCAGTAGCCTATGGCCTCTGCTTAACGACCGAGAGCAGCGGCGTTTGTGTAGAGTTGTCAGTGCTAACAGACAAGCAACGCTGCGTGAAATAACCACAGAAATCAATGTGGGCCGTACGACGAACGTATACGTTGAGATATCGCCTCCAGCGCCTCTCTGGGCTCATGACCATATCGGCCGGGACCCACAAGACTGGAAAAGCGTGGCCTGATCCGAGGCCCGATGAGACCAGATTTCAGTTGTCAAGTAGTCAACGCAGCACTGAGCAAGGCGGTGGTGGCTCCATAATGGTGTGGAGTGGAAACTGTTATGTTCGGCTACTTGGTGGCCATTTGCAGCCATTCATGGGCGGGATTCTCATGGACGACAATGCCCATATCATTGAGCCACAATTGTCTGCGAGTGGTTTGATGAACATTCTGAACAGTTCGAGCGAATGTTTGGCCACCAAGATCACCTGACATGAATCCCATCGAACCTTTATGGAACATAATTAAGGGGTATGGTCGGATGTGATAAGGAGTGGGGATCGCAGTCATTAAAACAAAGACGTTTTTCGTTCTGGCGGGATCTTTTCACGAAATTGTACTCACCAACGTTCTTATATGAATGTGAAAATATTGCGTTCTCGCCAATGTATAGTCATGCTCAAAAGTATCCGAACGACCTGAATTGCATTTCGCCTGATTCGCATGCAACCCACATAACGCAGCTGTCTAGCAGGTCCTCTAATCGCTCCTTGGTACAGTCGTTTGACTATTGAAAATGGTTCCAACAAATAACTACCAGAAAACGCTGCTCTGTATCGCAGTAACTCAAGATGTAAAGTAATACTACGATACTAGAAATATCAGGGAACACCTTATTACAGATAAGACTGTCCTTAAGGCTTGTAAGCTTACTTTTATTGCAATAAATGACATACCAGAAATGTTACCACTCTCATTATTACGTACGATAGGTAATGCACGTAGTAAGTTCGTCGTATTCAGGATTTCCTCATCAAAGTAACATACCGTACTTGTTATTTAACACAAAAAGACATTAAAAATTTAAGTTATTCACGAGCAGCTAGTTGAGAAAATACACTCCTGGAAATTGAAATAAGAACACCATGAATTCATTGTCCCAGGAAGGGGAAACTTTATTGACACATTCCTGGGGTCAGATACAACACATGATCACACTGACAGAACCACAGGCACATAGACACAGGCAACAGAGCATGCACAATGTCGGCACTAGTACATTGTATATCCACCTTTCGCAGCAATGCAGTCTGCTATTCTCCCATGGAGACGATCGTAGAGATGCTGGATGTAGTCCTGTGGAACGGCTTGCCATGCCATTTCCACCTGGCGCCTCAGTTGGACCAGCGTTCGTGCTGGACGTGCAGACCGCGTGAGACGACGCTTCATCCAGTCCCAAACATGCTCAATGGGGGACAGATCCGCAGATCTTGCTGGCCAGGGTAGTTGACTTACACCTTCTAGAGCACGTTGGGTGGCACGGGATACATGCGGACGTGCATTGTCCTGTTGGAACAGCAAGTTCCCTTGCCGGTCTAGGAATGGTAGAACGATGGGTTCGATGTCGGTTTGGATGTACCGTGCACTATTCAGTGTCCCCTCGACGATCACCAGAGGTGTAAGCCAGTGTAGGAGATCGCTCCCCACACCATGATGCCGGGTGTTGGCCCTGTGTGCCTCGGTCGTAAGCAGTCCCGATTGTGGCGCTCACCTGCACGGCGTCAAACACGCATACGACCATCATTGGCACCAAGGCAGAAGCGAATCTCATCGCTGAAGACGACACGTCTCCATTCGTCCCTCCATTCACGCCTGTCGCGACACCACTGAAGGCGGGCTGCACGATGTTGGGGCGTGAGCGGAAGGCGGCCTAACGGTGTGCGGGACCGTAGCCCATCTTCATGGAGACGGTTGCGAATGGTCCTCGCCGATACCCCAGGAGCAACAGTGTCCCTAATTTGCTGGGAAGTGGCGGTGCGGTCCCCTACGGCACTGCGTAGGATCCTACGGTCTTGGCGTGCATCCGTACGTCGCTGCGGTCCGGTCCCAGGTCGACGGGCACGTGCACCTTCCGCCGACCACTGGCGACAATATCGATGTACTGTGGAGACCTCACGCCCCACGTGTTGAGCAATTCGGCGGTACGTCCACCCGGCCTCCCGCATGCCCACTATACGCCCTCGCTCAAAGTCCGTCAACTGCACATACGGTTCACGTCCACGCTGCCGCGGCATGCTACCAGTGTTAAAGACTGCGATGGAGCTCCGTATGCCACGGCAAACTGGCTGACA
Organism: Schistocerca gregaria; assembly: GCF_023897955.1. Taxonomy (NCBI): domain Eukaryota; kingdom Metazoa; phylum Arthropoda; class Insecta; order Orthoptera; family Acrididae; genus Schistocerca; species Schistocerca gregaria. The sequence goes on from NC_064927.1 coordinate 436,513,955, forward strand.
CTGACGGCGGCGGTGCACAAATGCTGCGCAGCTAGCGCTATTCTACGGCCAACACCGCGGTTCCTGGTGTGTCCGCTGTGCCGTGCGTGTGATCATTGCTTGTACAGCCCTCTCGCAGTGTCCGGAGCAAGTATGGTGGGTCTGACACACCGGTGTCAATGTGTTCTTTTTTCCATTTCCAGGAGTGTATATGAACTTCAAATGTCACGACGAACCATCTCGTTCCGCATATGGATTCAAACCCAGGTCATGCAGACTAAGATTTCGTGAATGACGGAAACTAACAGTCATTCCTGACTAGGCATACAGAGAGTGATATACCTAGAATTTAGGCAGTATCAGTTAGCAAATATCAACTTTAAATTACATAACGTAAACATTTTTAACGGATGCGAATTCCTGCCCAGCATCTATTGTCCCTGTTAACGAACTACGAGAGATGTTAAATATTGCTTCTTCACAAGTAACGTACGTGAAATGCCGTGAGGTAAAGCTTTGTGTTGGAGAGGGATGCGAAACCCAGAACCTAATCGGATTGTTATCGAAGCACAATCAACTGTGACATATCGGATTTTCTCGGCAGTAGCTAGATGTTTTAACTGAAATGACTAGACGAAACACTAATTTTTTCCTTCCCAGGACTCCGACCCGCACCTATCGCTGTTATATTCTATAGAAAACGGACTATAAATACGGGTTTGTTACACCAGCAGCGATATGTTTCAACTAGAAATAATATGACGAAGAGTTCAGTGCTGACTGGGAATCGAACCCCACACATATCGTTGTTGACTACACACAACCAGACGTCAACTACCGAATTTTTCTCCACCAGCAGCTCGGAATAACATCCTTGAACTTACAGTGATCTCGCAAAGAGTTATATGTCTCACTGGGAGTCAAAAACGTCAGGTATTGTTAGTGTTGACAACGAATGAAAATGCATTAAAATTCAAAATTATTATCCACCAGCAGATAGGTGTTCTCATATTAGAGCTTGGTAATTCATAATGAAAACCTTAGTGCCTGGCCATGATTCGAACCCATTCAAGCGCAATATGTGGAGATGTTGAGGAATTTGCAGTTTTGAACAAACAACAAGTTGTTGTCGAGCTGTATTGTCACGAAGGGATCAAATTCGTCTTTAAGGGCGGTATGAGTTGCATTTCCACTTCAGGAACGAGACGGTTCGTCGTGTCATTTGAAGTTCATATATATTCTCAACTAGCTGCTCGTGAATAACTTAAATTTTTAATGTCTTTTTGTGTTAAATAACAAGTACGGTATGTTACTTTGAAGAGGAAATCCTGAATACGACGAACTTACTACGTGCATTACCTATCATACCTAATAATGAGAGTGGTAACATTTCAGGTATGTCATTTATTGCAATAAAAGTGAGCTTACAAGCCTTAAGGACAGTCTTATCTGTGATAAGGTGTTCCCTGATATTTCTAGTATCGTGGTATTACTTTACATCTTGAGTTATTGCAATACAGAGCAGTGTTTTCTAGTGGTGACTTGTTGGAACCATTTTCAATAGTGAAACGACTGTACCAAGGAGCGATTAGAAGACCTGCTAGACAGCTGGGTTATGTGGGTTGCATGCGAATCAGGCGAAATGCAATTCAGGTCGTTTGGATACTTTGGAGCATGACTGTACATAGCGAGAAACGATCATCATAATAAAATAAGAGAAATCAGAACTTGTACAGAAAGAATTAACTGTTGATTTTGACCATGCGTTGTTGCAGACTGGAATTGTAGAGAAATAGCCTAAAGGTGGTTCGAAGAACCCTCTGGCAGGCACTTAAGTGTGAGTGGCAAAGTAGTCATAATGACATAGACGGAGATCTAGGTTAGCGAAATAAATTCATCAACAGAGGCAAAAGAGATTTTAAGCTGTAAAGAGCAGATGAACTGTTGTTAGCATCCTTGACATATTTTAGTTCCAATATGGTGTACGGGAATTATGGGCAAAGTCTAAACTGACTGTAATTCGGACTCGGGATAGGTATGTGTCTAGTAAGTGGATTAACGGTAGAAAATTCCACCATGGCCTAGTAACAAAATTCAGAAACTGCAGTGAAAAAAGATATTGTTGCTCTGTTGATTCAAAAAACAACGCCGAAACGTCGACAGGCAAAAGTTAGCAGGAATTTGTGCATTTGTGAAGCATATACCAATTCCACCATCAAAAGTTAGCTAAAAATCTTGCTGAGAATCATAGAAAATTCTGGTCCTGTGTAAAAATGCTAAGCAGGCCGAAGGTTTATAGTCAGTCACTCGTAGAACAGTCTGACGTGAAAATTGAAAGCGGTGTAAGGAAAACTGATTTTTGGAAATTCGGGTTTATAAATCGTCCACGCAATAAGACTATGGAGATCCCCGCACGAGCTCCCGTATGGAGAAGGCAGAAATGGCATCTTTAACGTGTAAGGTGGCAGAATAAATGAAGGTCAATTTCGCAACTTACACAAGAGTTTTTTTTATACATCGTAACGGGAAGGTGAATATGACACCTAACTTAATTTGGCGGTAATGAGCGGATTTGACTATAAGCGTGTAATGCAAAGGGGATGACACTCTATCAACGGTATGAACACGTTGCTCCTATATAATGCGTGTCAATGAGCAGAAGGTGAAACTAGCAGCAAGAGGAAACGTTTTGTGTGGAAGCAGGTGCAGGCAGAAGCCTCACCACGGCAGGTACCATGAAAATCTCTTAGGGGGCGTCGCGCTGTGTGAGTCAGTGACCAAACAGGTGAAGCATACTGGAGAGCAAGTAATGGGCCACCAGAAGTAGGACAGAAGGAAGCTTTAGATAACTGCGTTTCGGAATTCCAGATGGGTAGAAACAAAACCAGTGACGCAGTTGATCATGTGAACAGTGAGTGGTACACATGTGATGTACACAAGTAACTTTTAGGCGTCGCCGGCCGCTGTGGCCGAGCGGTTCTAGGCGCTTCAGTCCGGAAACGCGCGACCGCTACGGTCGCAGGTTCGAATCCTGCCTCGGGCATGGGTGTGTGCGATGACCTTAGGTTAGTTAGGTTTTAGTAGTTCTAAGTTCTAGGAGACTGATGACCTAAGAAGTTAAGTCTCATAGTGCTCAGAGCCATTTGAACCATTTTTTTAGGCGTCTGGTGCAGGCAAAAAACGTCCGATTGGCGGAAACGAACTAGAAAGGAGTAAAGTGCCGAGATTTCGATGCAGTTTAATAGTAGGACCCTTGCGATTGTCAGAGAGTTTCCACAAAAGCAAGAGGAACGCTCCTATTGGTCGAAAAAAGCTGTGACGTGGAGAATGAAAGAAGCCAGGTGGGGAGACAGTTCGGCTACGAGAAAGACAAGAGCGAAATTTTCGGGGACACATTCCTCTGAACTGGCGTCAAGTGCAGAATGGGGCGCAAAACGCTCTGTACGATACAGAGGAGAAATTTTTGTGAACACTGTGTCCACTGCGTACATACCGCCATATTCCAAGACTAGTGATGAGTACATGTTTTCTCACATAAAGAGAAACATAGGGAGAGTTTCTGCTGGAAAAATCAGCAAAGGCTTAATCAGTTCTTATAGGAATTTCAGAGGATGAGAGCCTCCGTGCAGATGACAGCTCATCGCAGCTAAGGTAAATACTGCGAGCAAACTAATTAGTTCACCAGCTTGTGTCCACTGAAAACTCGAACGACCTTGGGTAATCTTTTGCTCAACTTGTCACAAAACTAACCATCCCCTGTAGACTTGATTGTTGTCCTAAATAGTACTGAACTCTGAACCGGAATTGGATGCTTTAACGTAGTACTGGCCAACATCATGACGTAATCATAAGAATAATTTTGTAAAGAAACTTCTAGTCAAAATTTACCATTTTTGTGTTTAGGATTATTTCAGTTTCTGAGGACGAGATGCGTTAGTTTGACAACTGTCGTAACATTATCACATTGTAAACTATGTAAATGCATGTATTTCTGTGATAAGATTGCAATATTAAATCAAAAATATTTACAGCTTACACAGTTGTTGTTCAGTCCTCAAGCGTAGAGAAGCAACTGAAAGAAATGAAAACAAGAAAGTCACCAGGCCCGGATGGACTCCCAGTTTAGTTTTGAAGAACGTATTCTTAGGCAGTGACCCCTTGCTTAGTGAATCCCTCGTCCAGCGCAAAGTCCAAAGCGACTGGGAAAAAAGGTACAGATGATTCCCGTATATATTACAGACCAACATGCTTAACGTTAGTTTAACGTCTGATTGCTGAACAGTAGCTTGCTATAACGTGGGATAATAAGTTAACGCAGACGAGTAATGTTCGAATGTAGTATTAATCGTGTGCCGCTTGACATAGTAACGTCAATTAAATATCTAGGTGTGACTTTGCAAACAGACATGAAATGGAACTAGCACGTAAGGACGGTTAAGTGGAAGGCCAATGTTCGACATAGATTTATTGGGACAAATCAAGTTGTTTCCTTTTCGTGACACATTGAGGGTCTGGTATTTTTCTTACTATTGTTCCCCAGAAGAGAGACAAACAATCTTTCAGCAAAAAGGTATTTGCGTTTTCGAAATGAGTAGTGCTCGAGTGTTTAGTATCAACATTCGAAAAACATGACAAGCTCATGATACCAAAGGGATATTCTGGAAATCTGTAAATTTGTGGTAAGTTCCTATGGGGCCAAACTGCGGAGGTCATCGGCCTCTAGGCTTACACACAACTTAATCTAAGTTAAACTAACTTTCGCTAAGGACAACATACACACCCATGTCCAAGGGAGAGCTCGAACCTCCGGCGGGAGGGGATATTTTAAGAGAAAATCTGTAACCATCAGCCTGAATAGAAGACAGGCTAAACTCATAGTAGGACTAATTACAGGCCATGAGAACTTTAAAAAACAGCTACACATCATGGACACAGAGCTAGATGCCCTTATCTGGAAGCTGTGTGATGAGGGTGATGAAACTGCATCATATCCAGTCTTCCAGTGCTTCGCGCTGGAGATCAGAAGGCACAGAATATTTGGGTCATCAAGTCCTGAAGAAATTGTGTCTAATGAAGAGCTAGTAAAGTGCCTCCTACTACCGTTTAAGGATAATGGTTGGCTTTACTAGAACAAAAGAGAATGAAATCGCACCATGAACCCTGTTTAGGTGTGGGCAGTAGTGGACTGTGATCACTGCTGTTTTTATCTCCCTGTTCAAGTAAGATCAAATCCAGTCAACTAAACTCGCTTCAGAGGTTGAAAATACCGCTACAGTTGTAAATCACTTTATTTTCACACGACCGGTTTCGGACTGTTATAAGCCCATCCTCAGGTGTCGTATTGGAAATACCAAAAGACAAGAGATAATTTTCACATGCCGCAACACACACAAACAAAATTTCCAAAAAGTTCAAAAAGACATTTCGAAACCGCCGGTCGGGCTAGGTACTATGAACCCTATGCCAATGCGCAAGTTGCTCCAGACAGTACTACGGATAACTGCCTGGGTAGGGAGTATATACAAGTGATATCACAACACCCACGCTGTGCTGTGATCCCCGAGAGCCGCGTGTACCAGGTGAGGTGTGCTGCCTATGAGCGCAGAAAAGGGAGCAGCGGATGCAAACGAGGAGGCAAACTGGTAATCCGGAGTGGCAAAAGTGCTGCCATCTATTAACGGACAGAAGAACACGGGGCCACTAGCCCGGCCATTCACAATTTGAAACTTCCTGGCAGATTAAAACTGTGTGCCCGATCGAGACTCGAACTCGGGACCTTTGCCTTTAGCGGGCAAGTGGTCTACCATCTGAGCTACCGAAGCACGACTCACGCCCGGTACTCACAGCTTTACTTCTGCCAGTATCTCGTCTCCTAACTTCCGAACATTACAGAAGCTCTCCTGCGAACCTTGCAGAACTAGTACTCCTGAAAGAAAGGATACTGCGGAGACATGGCTTAGCCACAGCCTGGGGGATGTTTCCAGAATGAGATTTTCACTCTGCAGCGGAGTGTGCGCTGATATGAAACTTCCTGGCAGATTAAAACTGTGTGCCCGACCAAAACTTTAGTGGTTTACATTTAAAATGAAGAAAAAACAAAAAATTGCTCACAAAAAACCCACAATATAGATGATGATAGTCGGAGAGGATATAAAATGTAGACTGGCAATGGCAAGGAAAGCGTTTCTGAAGAAGAGAAATTTGTTAACATCGCGTATAGATTTAAGTGTCGGGAAGTAGGAAATTGGAAATATGTGGTATGTGGTAAGGTCTTATGGGACCAAACTGCTGAGGTCATCGGTCCCTAAGCCTACACGCTACTTATTCTAGCTTCAACTAAATTACGCTAGGGACAACACACATACCCATGGCCGAGGGAGGACTCGAACCTCCGACGGAGGGAGCCGCACGAACCGTGACAAGGCGCCTTACAGCGCGCGGCTATCCCGCGCGGCTGTCAGGAAGTCGTTTCTGAAAGTATTTGTATGGAGTGTAGCCATGTATGGAAGTGAAACGTGGACGATAAATAATTAAGACAAGAAGAGAATAGAAGCTTTCGAAATGTGGTGCCGTAGAAGAATGCTGAAGATTAGATGGGTAGATCACGTAACTAATGAGAAGGTATTGAATAGAATTGGGGACAAGAGAAATTTGTGGCACAACTTGACAAAAAGAACGGATCGGTTGGTACGACATATTCTGAGGCATCAAGGGATCACCAATTTAGAATTGGAGGGCAGCGTGGAGGGTAAAAATCGTAGAGGGAGACCAAGAGATGAATACACTAATCAGATTCAGAAGGATGTAGGCTGCAGTAGGTACTGGGAGATGAAGAAGCTTGCTCAGGCTAGAGTAGCAAGGAAAGCTGCATCAAACCAGTCTCTGGACTGAAGACCACAACAACGACTTGTGTGTTGCGGCGTATGAAAATTATCTCCTGTCTTTTGCTATATCCAGTACGACACCTGAGGACGGGCTTATAACAGTCCGAGACCGGTCGTGTGAAAATAAAGTAATTTACAACTGAAGCGGTATTTTCAACCTCTGCTATAACGCTCAGTTGCTGATGTTCTGCCAACAGGATTGTTTGTAAACTCGCTTCGTTTGCTAATATGCGGTCTCTCCTCTTACAAACACCCCACTTGTAGACTCCCTGGCACTGACCGGCAATTAATTTCAGGTAGATATTACAGAATTATTCCGGCATGATATTACATTAATATATATTTCTGCGGGTAGTCGTTGACAGGGTCTATGGAGGCCAGCACTGAACACTTGAATGCATATCGCAGAGGAATATCGTTTAGCTGCAATGCTTTTACCATTTGCAAATTGTATGCAAAAGGGTGTAACAGCTTATGTAGCACATTGTGGACAGTTGATCTTGCTTCCTGCAATTCGTGCGATACACGACGAATTGATTTCTGTGGGGTACGATGAAATGCAGCTTGCTCTCTGTCAACATATGCTTGAGACATTGGGGTAGGGGGGGGGGGGGGGTAGGGGACGTTCACTTGGAGGAAGGTCTGTGATACTACACGTATCTTTAAGTTTCTTGAACCATCTCATTAGAATTGCCTTTTTTTGTGGTGGTCTCCCATACTAGCGTCGATAACACCGCAGTACCGTTCTCACAAAATATGGTTCAAATGGCTCTGAGCACTATAGGACTCAACATCTGAGTCATCAGTCTCCTAGAACTTAGAACTACTTATACCTAACTAACCTAAGGACATCACGCACACCCCTGCCCGAGGCAGGATTCGAACCTGCGACCGTAGCAGCAGCGCGGTTCCGGACTGAAGCGCCTAGAACCGCTCGGCCACAGAGACCGGTACCGTGCTCACAGACTTCGATTCTGTGTACATGAAGACATATTGCGCCTACTGCTTGTCTGTCGTTATTTTGAAGCATTCCGACTTGAATCTGCGACAAAGGAGAAAAGTGAATACTTTGAAAGCTGCTAAACGTTTTAGAACAATCTATGATTCTCTATTTGTACTAGTTTGCATGTTATGATTTTTTGAAATGATAGCGGGACTTCATGGACACGCTGTATTCCACCATACATAATGTACTCCAATTTAGGCTACTGTTACTTCAGTTTGGGATTCCATCATTAAAATTCATGGAGATACGTATGGCGGGAAGCATTGTTAACCAGTGCAGCCCCTAGCGAATGGAATCCCATTATTTCCCCCATTTGCTGTCAGCTAAGACGACATGAATGCGCCGTGTCCCAGCGTGGGCGGCAACCCACCAGACACCCGAGTGTCGCATTTCCGTCATCGAGGGGGCAGCCTTCTGGCCGGCACGTCAGTCTTGCTGTTAAGATCTTGACACATGCGTTAAACACAGATAAATTGATAGCGTTGGTAACAGGCTCACCTGCAGATATCTGGTAGGTGTCCAGAAGAAATACTGCGCGTGACATTAAACGACGACCGGGTGCACTCCCGAAACGTCACCGAATCTAAAGAATAACAACCATACTTTAGATCATAAAACAGAGATACCTGCATAGCGTAACTCTGTCTAACTTGCTGGACAGGGGAAAGAACGAGACCAGGATTGAAGCCACGTGGAAGATTGACGACCGAGGGGTGGTACACTGGCTGGCCAGATGGCTAGGTGCTTTCCGGCGCTCGTTTTGGTAAGTGCTGAGCTCGGTGCCAAATTCAGCCCCACAGAAAACCGTAAGTAAACAATCGAACTACAACCTATAGAACGAAATTCACACGACTGACGGACAGATGGCGCACAGGACGTCTTTCCCTCAGGTTCCCACGGTGGATGCGGCCTTAGGAAGGGTATCCGAAAACACAGTTGGATCATAAAATAAAATCTGCCATATTCTGAAAAAGCGGACTCCGTACTAGACAGGATAAATGCTAGGGAAAAGAAAAACCATACATCATAAATTATGTCTACTGTTCTAGAGCTATACAATATGCACTACTACCAGAGGAAAAATACTCCTGTCGGAGAACAAAAAAAGGCGAATATGTCCCTGCTTAAAATAATCCGACAGAAAAGTGGGGAACCAGCTGCCTTCCTCACATTTTTTTTTCTAAATCATTTTATCTGGTCTCTTTTTGAAGTTAAGCCTTCATACTTGGCAACTCTCTTGCACTGCCACGGTCTACATTTACGTCTCTTTCCCACAGTCTTTTTTTCGCTCTGGTCTATATCCTTCTGCCACTGTCTCCTCTTTCACTTACACTGTCTCCTTTTGTCTTTTATTTTCCACTATCACAGTTTCCATTATATGCAGCAGTTCAAAAATTCTGAGGGTCCAAGTCATTTTAAGAAATTTTTGGTAACATTTTTGGGAAAACAGCGATCTCTTAATCTGTATAAAATCAGTGAAAAAAACAGTCTTGATCTCGACAGTTATTTTATTAAAATTACCGGTTTCAGCCTTGGTTTAGGCCATCTTCCGACAGCACCATCACCTGAATTTGACGGTACGTGGAACAGTCAGTCGACCTCAGTCGCTGAAGCTGCCAACTGGCTGTTCTATGCATCGTCAACTTCAGCAGATGGTGCTGTCTGAAGATGATCTAAGCCTTCGCCGAAACCGATCATTTTAATAAAATAACTATCGAGAACAAGACCGTTTTTTCACTGATTTTAGAAGTTGGTTTCTCCTTTTATCCACGTGTTTAAAGTGTCGGTCCAAAATGCGCTCTTCCCTATACTTACCGCGTGACCGCTACGGTCGCTGGTTCGAATCCTGCCTCGGGAATGGATGTGTGTGATGTCCTTAGGTTAGTTAGGTTTCAGTGGTTATAAGTCCCATAGTGCTCAGAGCCAGAGCCCCTATACTTACATCTTAAAGCTCGCCGGTCTGGTAGGGTCCAAACCGCACAAACATAAGTCGCGTCTACACTTATCCGTAATTTTCACTTCTCTCTTTAGCTCCCACTGCCTCTACCTCCTTTCATGTCTCTTTCTGTGTCAGTGCCACTGTCTCTCAATGACCATCATTGCTGCGGTGTGGAGCAGGCGGTGTTCGTTGAGTGTACAGTGTCATGCATGGATGCATTTTTGGAACTATGCGAGTTCCAGATTTATTATGAGGAGGAATGATGACTAAGAACAATGACTGGATAGCATACGGACACAAAAAAGGTTTTGAAACGAAGAACAAGGTATTATTTGATGAGGTAGAAAGTTTATTTTTATTTTTGTAGACTTGTATTATTGATTCACTTAACTCTCGTCAAGTCGAGTTTTTGGTGATTATTCTATTGATTAATTTTCTGATTTAATTTGCTGTTCCATGGAAATTATTAGATTAAATGAATTTTCATATTAGAGTCTACAATTGTTTTCTTTAATAAGTTTCTACCAAACTAAAATTTCAGAACTTAAACGTTGAGTCATGTGTTTCATTGGCATTCTGTGTCAAGATTATGAACCTAGTTTCCCTGGACCAACTGTAGTTAGTTTTTAGCAGTATTTTTTAACTGTTGCGGAGTCTTGCTGTGTAACTGTTTCCGCCAGTACTTCATTTTCCAGGTGAGATTTATAATACATGATTGTTTCGTTTCCTTTGCACAATGTACGTTCTGTTAATTTCTGTATTTTGCCGGGGCCATACGTCAGTGCAGAATTTTCGCGTGCTTCAGGTCACATTCTTATTCAGGTCGACAGTACTTTTTTTATACAGTTACATTTTTTTCAAACAGTCCGTACTGACCAAATCTACTGAGCATGAAATTATTGATTTGCTTATTTATTTGCTTATGAATGAGATAGGTCTTCACACACACATGATTCTTTGAGCTCAGCAACACACTTAGCTTGCCATTTCACATTTCCAGGTTTGTATTTACTATAACACACACACAACTAAAGACAACTCACTTTCACGACTGAGCTAATCCATGCGCGACTCACGTCCCGTCCTCACAGCTTTATAGCCGCCAGTACCTCATCTCCTACCTTCCACACTTCACAGAAGCTCATCTGCGAAACTTGCAGGACTACCACTCGTAGAAGAAAGGATATTGTGGAGACACGGCTTAGCCACAGCCTGGGTGATGTTTTAAGAATGTATTTTTCACTCTGAAGCAGAGTACCAGCTTATATGAAACTTCGTGGCAGACTAAACTGCGTGCCGGACCGAGACTCGAACTCCAGATCTTTGTCTCTCCCGGGAAGTCCTCTACCATGTCTCTGGAGTATCCTTTCTTCCGGGACTATACCCACAAGTTTCGCTGGAGAACTGTGAAATTTGGGAGGTAAGAGATGAGGTAGGGGAAACAGGGACGGAACAACTCCCTAACGGTTGGAAAGAATTTTTGAAGACAGAATGATGAAAAAATTTAGAAAAATTAGGAACCATTTGTTCAGATAATTTATTAATACAACTTGCCGTTGAAGATAAAATATAATAACATATTTCGTTTGTTATATCAATGAACTAAGAAAGTGTTCACAAAAACCGCTCCGCCCCCTACATGGGGGGGAATGGATCCCGTTTTTTCGTTTATTTTCTTTTTTCAATTTCTTCGATGACACATATTACAAATAAACCGGACTTCATCGTCCTCACTGTCTACCCCAGCACACGAGTTATGAGACATGCAATCCACCCCTCAGCTGAGGTAGAATATAATTGATTGCAATGTATACACGCCTCATCTTCGTCTTCTTCCGATGTCTCATTTTCTGTAGAATCAATATATTTTTTCCTTTGTCTTCCTCTTCTTCGACTGAAGATGTTTTCAGTTTCTTCTCCTCTTCTCGAGCTAGCAGGCTGTTCTTTATTATTTCTTAGCTTCCAGGGATTTTTTTGACCACTTCTTGACGTTCATTCTTATAGGGTGATGTAAGATTAGTGCATTTACCTCTCTTTCTTATCACTCAATTTAGCCCTGGTTTGACAACTGCGTATTGGTGTAACATTTTCGAGGCTAAAAGTAGGAACCCTTGACCCAGTGCACTGATGGATGCATTTGGAGTACCAGGCATCAAAGAACACTGAGGCCTCGGTTCCAGTTCAGTAATTTGTGATATGGCACTGTAAGTAGTCTGTACCAGTTCAAGAGGTGGGTTTGAGGAGTCGAAAGGAGCATTTGTGGCTAGATTTGTACAAATGACTGACGTGGTAGTGACTGCTGCCTCAAACGGAATATCGATAGTCGCAGTTGGTGGAAACTCATCGCCTGAGAAGACGTTGAAATTTATTGGCCAAACGCCAATTTCACTGTAGTTCTCATGTTCGCAGCATACGCAAAAGCTTGCCCAAACAAGGACGAGATTTCCCACAAAGTGACAACATTCTCTGGGTTCCGTCTTAACTACATTCTCACTTCGGAGTCTTAATACAAGCTCAAGGGTTTCATAAATGCTACGTCTGGGGGCTGATGTTTATGCGAGCAGTGTGGCGGAAGGCGCAGTAAAATAACACCGTTGCTATGAGTTAGTTCATCACCTTCAAATTTTTCGTATGAGTCGCATGCACTTGAAGGAGCAGCAGAACTGGGTTTACTATCTTTGCCTTAGAAAAGCCAACGATTTTGTGGGTCCAGAGTAAAAATATTTCGTTTGTCATCCATCCAGATTCACGAGCTTAGGGCCAACCGCTCGGCGGAAAACTAGATCCGAGTTCTTGCTGTTTCCTTTCTCTGGGGCAGATAGACATCAGAGGCATAAATCTTCGTCCGCTGAGCAACAAACATCAACTGTCACTGTATTTCCACATTCTGCGTATGTGAGTACTCCAACTTGATGTTGTCCTATATTTGCTATACATTTTTTGTGCTGTTTCGGTACAACAATTATATTGGTGTCATCAAAGTTGTAAACTGTTTCTCCAGTTATTTTTTTTCGTCGATGACTTTAAATCAGTAAGTCAAAAGTAACTGTGATACTGCAACTTCGTTCCAAACCAAACACCATAAACGCCAACAACACTTCAAATCTGCGCCTCTCACCCAGGCAAACATGCCACGAAACAAATGAATACTATGCAGCTATAAAAAACGTAATGGCGGTGAAAACTCTGTGGAAGTTCGAAGAGCCTCAGCAAATGCCTGTGAAACGACAAAAGTGGTAGAAACTGTTGTGGTTGACAGGAGAGCCAACACCGTGTTACTAGAGGAGGCCGAAAGCCACGCGTTTTAGCTCACGCAGGCTGGCGTGAGGTCTGGAACAGGACGAGGGAATTAGAATTGAGAAAAACGGGCGTAGCTGGTCGAATACTTAACTTTAATCCATTCATGGAGAACGTCGCTCTTTATGGTACATGATTCACAATATCAATAGTACGGATACTGGCGCCTTGCTAGGTCGTAGCAAATAACGTAGCTGAAGGCTATGCTAACTATCGTCTATGGCAGATGAGAGCGTAGAAGTCAGTGAACCATCGCTAGCAAAGTCGGCTGTACAACTGGGGCGAGTGCTAGGAAGTCTCTCTAGACCTGCCGTATGGCGGCGCTCGGTCTGCAATCACTGATAGTGGCGACACGCGGGTCCGACGTATACTACCGGACCGCGGCCGATTTAAAGGCTACCACCTAGCAAGTGTGGTGTCTGGCGGTGGCACCACACAAACCAACTTGTTACTACACCAGAAACAAAGGATACAAATGCCACAACATCAAAGCCGTAAGTAACACGCAAAATAACGCGATACATAACCATTTTCGTTCCGATAACATGACAAACAAAAATAAAAATTACATTTTGCTGTTTGCAAATGACAAGCTGTATATTGTGTAGCAGACTCATAGCTGCCAACATAAACATTTAATAGCTTCATGCAAGGTACGTATATTAATGCATAGATCCACCCTTTTTCCATAAGCTATCAAACCAGAACCTTAGACCTATTGTAATAAACAACGTACAATGCATAAGCTCAATAATATATATCTCAACTGCGAACTGTAAACAAATCACACACAATATTTGACAACAACCACTTAATTCACAAATGTAAATATTTTGAACCAAATGTTTTCTCTAAACGTTAATAAGTAATAACAGTTTTACAGAATGGAAATAAAGTAACCCACTGAAGATGTCTGGGGAAAACAAAACATCAAAGGTGTCTTGCATAAAGCAGAGTTCGTCATCCAATTTTCTTAGAGAGCACGTAAATACTCTACTGGCCATTAAAACTGCTACACCACGATGTGCTACGCGAAATTTAACCGACAGGAAGAAGATGCTGTGATATGCAAATGATTAGCTTTTCATAGCATTCACACAACGTTGGCGCCGGTGGCGACACCTACAACGTGCTGACATGAGGCAAGTTTAAAACCGATTTCTCATACACAAACGGCAGTTGACCGGCTTTGCCTGGTGAAACGTTGTTGTGATGCCCCGTGAAAGGAGGAGATATCCGTACCATCACGTTTCCGACTTTGAGATAGGTCTGATTGTAATCTATCGCGATTGCGGTTTATCGTATAGCGACATTGCTGTTCGCATTGCTCGAGATCCAACGACTGTTAGCAGAATATGGAATCGGTGGGTTCAGGAGGGTAATACGAAACACCGTGCTGGATCCCAACGGCCTCGTATCACTAGCAGTCGAGATGACAGGCATCTTGTCCGCACGGCTGTAACGGATCCTGCAGCCACGTCTCGAACCCTGAGTCAACAGATGGGGACGTTTGCAAGACAACAACCATCTGCACAAACAGCTCGACGAAGTTTGCAGCAGCACGGACTATCAGCTCGGAGACAATGAGTGCGGTTACCCTTGACGCTGCATCACAGACAGGAGCGCCTGCGATGGTGTACTCAACGACCGACCTGGGTGCAAGAATGGCAAAACGTCATTTTTTTCGGACGAATCCAGGTCTTCTTCACAGCACCATGATGGTCGCATCCGTGTTTGGTGACATCGCGGTGAATGCACATTGGAAGCGTATATTCGTGATCGCCATACTTGCGTATCACCCTTCGTGATGGTATGGGGTGCCATTGGTTACACGTCTCGGTCACCTCTTGTTCGCATTGACGGCACTTTGAACAGTGGACGTTACATTTCAGATATGTTACGATCCGTGCCTCTACCCTTCATTCGATCCCTGCGAAACCCTACATTTCATCAAATGGTTCAAATGGCTCTGAGCACTATGGGACTTAACTTCTGAGGTCATCAGTCCCCTAGAAATTAGAACTACTTAAACCTAACTAACCTAAGGACATCACACACATTCATGCCCGAGGCAGGATTCGAACCTGCGACCGTAGCGGTCGTGCGGTTCCAGGCTGTAGCGCCTATAACCGCTCGGCCTGCGAGATCCTACACTTCAGCAGGATAATGCATGACCGCATGTTGCGGGTCCTGTTCGGGCCTTTCTGGATATAGAAAATGTTCGACTGCTTCCCTGGCCAGCACATTCTCCAGATCTCTCACCAATTGAAAGCGTCTGGTCGATGGTGGCCGAGCAACTGGCTCGTCACAATACGCCAGTCACTGCTCTTGATGAACTGTGGTATTTTGTTGAAGCTGCATGGGCAGCTGTACCTGTACACGCCATCCAAGCTCTGTTTGATTCAATGCCCAGGCATATCAAGGCCGTTATTACGGCCATAGGTGGTTGTTCCGGGTACTGATTTCTCAGGATGTATGCACCGAAATTGCGTGAAAATGTAATCACGTATCAATTGTAGTATAATATATTTGTCCAATGAATACCCGTGTATCATCTGCATTTCTTCTTGATGTAGCAATTTTAATCGCCATTAGTGTAAGAACTGCATCGTCACAAGATGATTATTAGCCACAATGACAACCGTGCTCCGAAGAGAGATGGCACCTTGAGGAAGAAGAAGAAGAGGTACCAGATACCACAGGTCTGTCATAAGAGAATATGGAATGTCCCTGACCACCTCCGATATTATGTTGGTGGAATTTCGGCTACATGTAGCTACTGTACGAGAAACATTAAAAATGCGTTCCTACTTTCTCTGCCTGGTCTGCCCTTTCGCGCTGTCCGTACCCGACGTAGCGGTGGCCACAGCAATGAGCTGAGCTATTCGGGCGCTGCAGGTGCAGCGGCTCGCTCTCCCGCATGTGGCGCCTGTGTCGTTTATTGCAATGTATTCCACGTCGCCGCCGCCGCAGGGCGCAGCGTTTGGTATTCTGGAGGCGGGCGCGGACGCGCAGATGCAGGAAGAGGCGAACGGGTTTGGAAATCGTTTCCCGCGGCCAGAGTCGACGCCAGCACGTGAGACGCTCCCGGGCAGTCGTGGCGGTGCAACCAGAAATCCGCGGTGGGCGCTGGACGAGTGGGAGGTCGCTCCACGGGGACTGAGGAGGGTCCAATCTTATCACTATTAAGTCACGGCAGCATCAGGAGTGTCAGACTATACGAGGGGCAGTTTTAATTACCTCCACGGAAAAATCAGAGACCGTGTAATTTAGCTATGCTGCTAACCATTCTCTATACAGGGTGTTAAAAAAGGTACGGCAAAACTTTCAGGAAACATTCCTCACACACAAATAAAGAAAAGATGTTATGTGGACATGTGTCCGGAAACGCTTAATTTCCATGTTAGAGCTCATTTTACTTTGGTCAGTATGTACTGTACTTCCTCGATTCACCGCCAGTTGGCCCAATTGAAGGAATGTTATGTTGACTTCGGTGCTTGTGTTGACATGCGACTCATTGCTCTACAGTACTAGCATCAAGTACATCAGTACGTAGCATCAACAGGTTAGTGTTCATCACGAACGTGGTTTTGTAGTCAGTGAAATGTTTTTACAAATGCGGAGTTGGCAGATGCCCATTTGATGTATGCAATCACGTCATCAACACAGATTTTCTGTGAACGTTTGGGCAGGCATTGTTGGCAATGTCTTGATTGGGCCCCATGTTCTTCCACCTACGCTCAGTGGAGCACGTTATCATGATTTCATACGGGATACTCTACCTGTGCTGCTAGAACATGTGCCTTTACAAGTACGACACAACATGTGGTTCATGTACGATGGAACTCCTGCACATTTCAGTCGAAGTGTTCGTACGCTTCTCAACAACAGATTCGGTGACCGATGGATTGGTAGAGGCGGACCAATTCCATAACCTCCACGCTCTCCTGACCTCAACCCTCTTGACTTTCGTTTATGGGGACATTTGAAAGCTCGTGTCTAAGCAACCCCGGTACCAAATGTAGAGACTCTTCGTGCTCGTATTGTGGACGGCTGTGATACAATACGCCATTCTCCAGGGCTGCATCAGCGAATCAGTGATTCCATGTGACGGAGGGTGGATGCATGTATCCTCGCTAACGGAGGACATTTTGAACATTTTCTGTAACAGAGTGTTTAAAATCACGCTCGTACGTTCTGTTGCTGCGTGTTTCCATTCCATGATTAATGTGATTTGAAGAGAAGTAATAAAATGAGCTCTAACATGGAAAGTAAGCGGTTCCTGACATGTCCACATAAAATATTTTCTTTCTTTGTGTGTAAATGTTTCCTGAAAGTTTGGCCGCACCTTTTTGTAACACCCTATATACTCTCCCTTGAGTACATTTTTTCCCACACCTAGATGTCATGCCAGAGTCTTTGTTTGTAGAAGCCTGCATTTTAACTGTTCAGAAAGCTTTCCACCTCGAAAATTGTCTCTTAATCGTTCTGGAAGTACCAGCAAAGCAGTGGTTTGTCCATCTGAGGAAGGAGGAAGAAGTCTCCGGGTGACTTGTGAGGCAAAATGTGATAGGACAAAGAAGAATGGAACACCGCCCTATCATAGCAGGCGGCAGAGTTTCTGCACTCCAATGAAGTTAAGAGCTATACCGACGGTAGCGTAGCCATCAGCAGGGCCTACCTTGCCTGCAAGGTCTCAGCAGAGGAGCCACACAACGAACTGCTTTCCTCAATTTTGCCATTCCATACTGTAAGGGATCCGTGATCCCACGTACATAGATGCTAGTATCCGACACCCAGGTCGATAGCACACAGGAGTCGATTGTCGAGCACTGGCGGAGGCAGAGAGACGAGTGTCAAGTGAGACGTAGTACAGGAGAGACAGGCAAGAATGGTGATCGAGTGAGTAGTAAACGGTAAATTCACCGGAGTATGACAAATGAGCGAGTCCCCGTCGTCGTCGTGGGGTTGACCCTCATTGACACCGATTCGCGAGTGATAAGAAACCAAAAGTGACAAGTACCGAATTACGTAATTCGCGTCCAACCGCGTCGGCCAGCAGCAACCGTGGATTGCAGTGGGGATTGTTGTGAATGTTAACCATCATCATTGCGTGTGACGAAGTACCTAAAATCAGCAACCAATAATAGATATAACCGTAATGAAACTTGTAAGGCGAAGGTAGCAACTGCTTCAGAATTTGTGTGTTCGTAGAAAATACATATCAGTTTGTACATCGCAAATAGACAAAATTTCAGTTATTAACCATATCGTTTCACGACAGCTGCACTGAAATAGCCCCGAAACCACAGCAGGAAAACCGATAGCCTTCATCCATTAAGCACACGGTCATATAATCATAATAATTAACTGTTTGGCGGCTTCGGTAAATCACACACAAAACCCAGAAAAAGGAAAAAACCGGGGGCGTTTCCATGCCGTAGGGCGGACGGAGTTCTCGAGGTGAAATGAAACCTATTCCCCTACGGGTGAAAACCGTGATGCCATATCGTGTTACCCCATGAGCAGAAAACTGAAGCCTTTCGCTGCAGATACGGCTGAAGACTGCCAGGTAGCTTTATGGGCAGGAAGATCAACGTGGATCAAATTTTCAGGGTGAGACAGATCTGGGAGAAGTGCTGGGAATTCAAAAATCGTTTTGTTTTCTTATAACGTCTGTAGATTTATCAAACTTCTGAGAGTATGTATGGATTAGTATGTATAAGATCTTGAGGGAGCTTGGCATGCCGAGAAAGTTCATTAACTTGTAATTAACTTGGTGAAGGTGCGTTCAGCGGAGACGAATGCCAAGGTGAAATACCAGGATGATCTGTCCAAGGAATCAAGCGTCAGAACAGATATAAGACAAGTTGATGTCATTTCACCATTATTTTTTAACTTGGTCCTCGAGAAAGTAATTCGGAAAATGAAAACGGAAGGCAAAGGGATGAAGATAAAAGAAAGGGCACAGCTATTGGTATACGCAGACGACATTGCAGCCACAGAGGTGTCAGGGGAAGACTTGGAAGAATTTGTAGCGGACTTAGCAAAGGCTGCCAGTAAGACTCGGCTGTGGATAAATGCAGGAAGGACTGAAATGATAGAAATATTCAGAGAAGCCCCTAATAATGTCCCACAACAGCTTGGAATATGCAAAATAGTCTTAGATCAACAGGCATAATAACTTAAAACAAGAAATTACTCAACTTATAGTCAATGGGTCTAAAACATATTTCAGTGTCAAGCAGATAATCTTATCACAAATATGGCAATTAAGACTAAACTTACAGCCTGTAATGCTGTAACAGTTAACTATCTTAGGGTCTACAAAAAAGTAGGAAGAGAACCTGTCGATCTTTAAATGGAAAATAATGAGAAAGATCTCTGGGCCAGTCCACGAAGAGAACGCCTAGACGCAGGAAGAACCGAGAACTGTACTAAGTGATGAAACGAATGATCATCGTGCAAAAAATGAAAGCATGGAGAATAAGCCTGGCATAGTATATTGCCACGAAGCCAGACACATGCTGGGCCGAAGCTGGCGATATTCAACTGGATGACCAAGGAAGCGATGGGAGGATGAACTGCCGCATGACGTTCAGCAACTGGGTGTCCATGAGAGGCAAGGCAGGTAAAGTTCCACGTTCTGGGCATTGACAGACCGAATCGGGCCCGACCGACCGCCGTGTTATCCTTTACCAGTGGCATCGTCGGATGCGGTACGGAGATGCATAGGGTCAGCTCACTGCTCTCTCCGTCGTTGTCGGGTTTCTTGACCTTAGAACTGCTCCTAATGGCTCGAGTAGCTCTTCAGCTAGCCTCACAAAGCGGGCTGCACCCCGTTCCAGTCTTCCCACCACGGAACACTCCCTGGGAGTACCGCGAATCGAACCCGTGTCACCCACGTGGCAGTCAGTCGTGCTGACCATTCAGCTAAGGAGGCGTCCATGAGAACTGAATCCAAAGTGCACTGTATTGCTCTCTAAGGAGGAACAACGTTAAGGTAGGCGCATGATCTTCAGGGTCCGTGATCGTCGATATCTAAAGAAGCAGTATGTGTGACTCATCGTGTGCAGAATGAGCCGTGCCGTTGTAGAGGAACAACACCTCCACGGACACCTTCTCGAGACGCTTCGTTCTAACAGCCTCCCGTAAGCTCTTCAGGAGATTTTTCTACAATGCACCTGTGAAGGTTTGCCCCTTGCCAATATGATTTATTAGCACCGCACCATGGTAGTACCGAAGAACCGTATCACCCTGTCCATTGATGGCTGGGTCTTCACCTTTTTTGCCAGTGATGGACCCACATGTCCGCACCGCTTCCTTTGCCGCTATGAGGTCTTGATGATCCATCCGGTACTCGTACATAGTGATTAGGTAGTTAAAGTACACTACTGGCCATTAAAATTTCTACACCAAGAAGAAATGCAGATGATAAACGGGTATTCATTGGACATAGAACTGAGAATTGATTGCATTTTCACGCAAATTGGGTGCATAGATCCTGAGAAATCAGTACCCAGAACAACCACCTCCGGCCGTAATAACGGCCTTGATACGCCTGGGCATTGAGTCAAACAAAGCTTGGATGGCGTGTACAGGTACAGCTGCTCATGCAGCTTCAACACGAGACCACAGTTCATCAAGAGTAGTGACTGGCGTATTGTGACGAACCAGTTGCTCGGTCACCATTGACCAAACGGTTTCAGTTGGTGAGAGATCCGGAGAATGTGCTGGCCAGGGCAGCAGTCGAACATTCTCTGGATCCAGAAAGGCCCGCACAGGACCTGCAACATGCGGTCTGGCATTATCCTGCTGAAATGTAGGGTTTCGCAGGGATCGAATGAAGGGTACAGCCACGGTCCTAACACATCTGAAATGTAACGTCCACTGTTCAAAGTGCTGTAAACAGAACCTGGATTCATCCGAAAAAACGACGTTTTGCCATTCGTGCACCCAGGTTCGGCGCTGAGTACACCATCGCAGGCGCTCCTGTCTGTGATACAGCGTCACGGGTAACCGCAGCCGTAGTCTCCGAGCTGATAGTCCATGCTGCTGCAAACGTCGTCGAACTGTTCGTGCAGATGGTTGTTGTCTTGCAAACGTCCCCACCTGTTGACTCAGGGATCGAGACGTGGCTACAGGATCCGTTACAGCCGTGCTGATAAGATGCCTGTCATCTCGACTGCTAGTGATACTAGGCCGGTGAGATCCAGCACGGCGTTCCGTATTACCCTCCTGTGCTCACTGATTCCATATCCTGCTAACAGTCATTGGATCTCGACCAACGCGAGCAGCAATGTCCCGATACGATAAACCGCAATCGCGATAGGCTACAATCCGACCTTTGTCAAAGTCGGAAACGTGATGGTTCGCGTTTCTCCTCCGTACACGAGGCATCACAACAACGTTTCACCAGGCAACGCCGGTCAACTGCTGTTTGTGTATGAAAAATCGGTTGTAAACTTTACTCATGTCAGCACGTTGTAGGTTTCGCCACCGGCGCCAACCTTCTGTGAATGCTCTGAAAAGCTAATCATTTTCATATCACAGCATCTTTTTCCTGTCGCTTAAAAGTCGCGTCTGTAGCACATCATCTTCGTGGTGTAGCAATTTTGAGGCCAGTAGTCGAATGATTTGGTCTGGACATTTCTGCTGTTTCGGTTCTGCCGGCTTTTTGCATGGCCATCAGCAGTAATGGAATCTGGCAGGCGGCTTGTCTGTTACTGTTTCTCTCTTTCCTCACTACCGCCTCGATTGTAATTCGCCGATCTACCAGCAACCGACTCCTCCCCTCATGCGATTCTCGGTTCTCCACAGAAAAATGGTCTGACATTACGTTTTTCCTCATTCAGACATGTTTGGTGACACCGGAAGCGTCTACACCGCCTATCAACTGTATCATTTGATGTTGTGTGTTATTACCGCACACTTCCAGCAGCACAGCATCGATTGTTGAAGCATTGTTCTTCGACGAATGATGAAAATAAATTACCGCGCGTTATGCTGTTAAAGAAATAGGGAGTGATTCAGCTTATAGGTACATCGAGACAAGCTTCAGTGAAATTAAAAGCAAAGGCGTCAACGTTAAGAGTGCAAGTTTGGAATTTCGCTGTTACACACAGAGAAGAGTGCGGATAGTGGGAAGAATACATTGAGGCCACCAACGAAGGAAAGTAAGAACAAATGAGAGACGATAGGGAAGACGTAGGTCATTTAGTACTAGTATTAGAGTTAGAGTTTAACAGAAATTCGGAAGAGTTGCAAGAAAACAAGGTGGAAAGCATAAATAACATTCCTTCGCATTTCTAAAACAATTAGGGGAAGAGAAAACCAAAGTTCTATTGAAATTGTTTAGTAGAATCTATGAGTCTGGAAAGGCACCACCAGACTCTCGGAAAAAATCATTGTCACAATCCCGAAAATGGCAAGGGCAGGTGGGGCGAGAACTATCGTACATCCTGTTTAACTGCTCTCAAGAGTAACGTGCAGAGGAATGGAAAAAAAATGGGATAATTTTAGCTTTAGGAGAGGTAAAGGCAACAGATAGGCAGTTGTCACGTTTTGCTTGATAATGGATTCAAGACTTAAGAAAAACACGGAACAAAGTGTACGTTATTCTCAAATAGGTGTAAGCAGAATGGAACGGAGGATAATAAGCAGTTTGTACAAGAACCAAGAGGGAAAAAGTTCCATGTCAGAGCGTACTTTGCTGCAAACTGAGATACTCATTCTGGACCTTTCTGCCTTGTTTCACAAGCTTTATTAGACGACTTAGGTTTCCGGTTATAAGCCCGTTTGCTAGTGCATTTTATCGCAAAGATGAAAACTAACCAAAGATGAAAACTAACCAAAGATGAAAACATCAGCTTTTTAATTTATCAATTCTTGACATAAACTGTGAAGCTAATCTCTTGTAAAAGTTTTGAAACAGTTACATTTGTATACTACAACATTCATCGTACCATTCACATCCTTTCACATTGAATTTTAATTCCACTCCTGAACCTTTCTTTTATTTCCACCATGCTTTTAAGACGTACAGATTGAACAGTAGGGGCGAAAGAGTACATCGCTGTCTTACACCCTTCTTGATCCGAGCACTTCATTCTATGTCGTCCACTCTTCTTAAGTGTTATACATATTGTATATTACGCGCTTCTACCTATAGCTTACCTATATTTCTCTCAGAAATTCGAACGTCTTGCGTCTGTTTACACTGCCGCACGCTTTTCCCAGGTCGACAAATCCTATGAACATATCTTCCTTTTTCTTTAGTCTTGCATCCATTACGAACCGCAGTGTCAGAATTGACTCTCTGGCTCCTTCACCTTTTGCTAAAACCAAACTGATCGTCGTCAAACATATCCTCAGTTTTCTTTTCTATTCTTCTGTATATTATCCTTGTCAGCAATTGGGATGCATGAGCTACTAAGCTGATTGTGCTTTAATTCTCGCACTTGTCAACTCTTGCCGTCTTCGGAATTGTGTGGATGATGCTTCTCCAAAAGTCAGATGGTATGTCGCCAGACTCATATATTCTACACACCAACGTGAATAGTCGTTTTGTTGCCACTTCCCCTAATGATTTAAGAAATTCTGATGCAATTTTATCTATCCCTTCTGCCTTATTTGACCGTAAGTCCTCCAAAGCTCTTTTAAATTCCGATTCTAATACTGGATCCCCTATCTCTTCTAAATCGCCTCCTGTTTCTTCTTTTATCACATCAGACAAATCAGAGGCCTTCAATGTACTGCTTCAACCAATCCGCTCTCTCCTCTGCATTTAACAGTGGAATTCCCGTGGTATTCTTAATGTTCCCACCGTTGCTTTTAATTTCAACGAAGGGTGTTTTGAGTCAGGCCTTCCGACAACCACTTCTTTTCGACTTCTTCGCGTTTTTCATGCAGCCATTTCTTCTTGGCTTCCCTGCATTTCATATTTATTTCGTTCCTCAGCGACTTCTACTTCTGTATTCCTGAATTTCTCAGAATTTTTGTACTTTCTGCTTTCATCGATCAACTGAAGTATTTCTTCTATTTCCCTTGGTTTCTTCGGAATTACCTCCTTTGTGTCCAGCTTTTGTGATTGCCATTTTTAGAGATGTCCATTCCTCTTCAACTGTACTGCCTACTGAGCTATTCCTTATTGCTGTATCAATAGAGAACTTCAAGCGTATCTCGTCATTCCTTCATGTTTCTAAATCCCACTTCTTTGCGTATTGATTTTTCCTGACTAATCTATTGAACTTCAGCCTACTCTTCCTCATTACTACATTGTAATCCCACTCTATATCTGCTCCTGGATACGCCTTACAATCCAATATATGATTTTGGTATATCTGTCAGACCATGATGTAATCTAGCTGAAATCTTCCCGTATCACCGGCGTTTTCCAAGTATAGCTCCTCCTCTTGTGATTCCTGAACAGAGTATTCGCTATAACTAGCTGAAATTTATTACAGAACTCAATTAGTCTTTCTCCCCCTTATTCCTTGTCCCAAGCCCATATTCTCCTTTAACCTTTTCTTCTTCTCCTTCCCCTACAACAGCATTGCAGTCTCCGATGACTATTAGATTTTCATCTCCCTTTATGTAGTATATTGCCCTTTTCGATATCCTCATATACGTTCTCTATCTCTATCTCTCTATCTCTTCATCTTCAGCTTATGACGTCGGCATGTATAACTGTACTACCGTTGTTGGTGTTGGTTTGCTGTCGATGGTGATAAGAACAACCCTATCAGTGAACGGTTCACAGTAACACACTTTATGCCCTACCTTCCTATTCATAGCGAATCCTACTCCCTTTACACAATTTTCTGCTATACTCGCCGACCAGAAATCCTTGTCTTCCTTGCATTTCATTTCACTGTCTCTAACTATATCTAGATTGAGCCTTTTCATTTAAGATTTTCTACGACGTTCAAGCCTCTAACATTCCACTCTTGGACTCGTAGAACGTTATCCTTCCTTTGGTTAGTCTACCTTTTCTCATTGTGACCTCCCCCTTGGCAGTCCCCTCTCAGAGATCCGAATTGAGACTATTCTGGCATCTTTTGCCAATGGTGATCTCATCATGATACTTTATCAATTACAGGTCACATATCCCGAGGCTAAACATTGTGTGTCTTCAATGTAGTGGTTTCCATCGCCTTCTGCATCCTCAATCCGTTGGTAATGCATGATTCTTCCGCCTTTATGAGCAGTTTCCCACCCCAAGAACAGGAAAGCCTCCCATACTAATTTCATAGATAATGGTGGAACATGCTGTAATTTTGGTCAATTGTAGTTAGAAAGCCAAAAAACTCTCACTTTTTCATGAATATTTGGTAATATGATGTTCCCTTGAATGTAAACACAGTTCATGTAGTTGGAGGGCTGTCAAATTTAAACTGCCAACAATACAAGGAAGATGACAGATTGTTACTCACTGTGAAGATAACGTTGAGTTGCAGAAAGGCACAAAAAAAAGTCTGTTACTCAATTAGCTTCCAGCCAAAGCTTTTTTCAGAAAAGAAAATACATACACATTCATTCACACAAGCAAGCAAACCTCACGCACACACGACCGTCATCTCTGGCAGCTCGACAGGAATATGTGCGTAAGGTGTGCACTGTTGTGTGAATGAATGTGTGTGTTTCTTCTTCTGAGGAAGGCTTTGCCCGAAACCTAAATGTGTAACAGTCGTTTCTTTATGCCTGACTGCAACTCAACATGTTATCTTTACGGTGAGTAACAGTCAATCCTTTTTTTAATGTTATTAATATCCCAACCTTGAGTTTCCATTATTTAGATTTAAAGACCTCACTGATAGCGTGTCTTGCACCAACAGCTATCAAGAGCATTGCTGTGATTGGTCTGCGCTCGGAATCTAATGACGGATGCCACAACTTAACGCTCGTTACCACGTATCACGACAATACACGTAAATGCACCATGTAAAAACGCTGCGCACCTACATGAAAACACACCCCTCCAAAAAATATGTTAAAACGTATGCAGTGACAGCTACAATAGAAAGAGATGGTAAGTAGAGATGACTACTGTTATTGAAGGAATCAACGTGTCAACACAGATTGCGAACATACCTCACTGAAATTATATTTATTTTTAAGAAAGCAAATGTTAGGAAAAGTTTCTCACACGAAACAAAAGAATACAATTTTAACCGTTTAAGACGCTTTTATTCTACATTGTTTCTACTTTACTATCACCTGTTTACGCTGTGGCAAAGTAAGAGCAACCTTGCAAAATTTCCGTTTGTTGCTTTAATTGTGGACACCAGTTTATTTTCTCGTAGGTTCCAATCAATGTTCAATTTTTGTCTTTGTCAAAATCACACAGCTTTACAGCATCTCAATGAAAACAACTGGAAGTGGCAAATTATTGCCTTCAGTGACGTGTTAGACAGAACGGTGTGGGCGGAAATTCAGAAATGGTTTCTCAGATTTTTCACAACAAGAGCTGTATCAGCTATGAAATACAGTTTCTTAGCATCATCCTTGTGGTTCGTCTCAAATTGTTTACTTGTAAAATTAGGTTAATAAATGAAAAACGATATTAAAATTTAACGTGTAACATTAATGGAATTTAAATCTCTTACAGAACAGTATTATGAATAAAGTAAACCTCAGAAGACAACATTAAACAAATAGGACAGGAAGGAAAAAAATCTTGGTCTAAATGAGGATAGATCATATGACCATTGTATTTGTAAAGTCGCACGCTACCATTTTTGCTATAAGTGATGATGTGATGTATGTACTAAATAATGGAAGACAGAAGGGCATTATTAAGTAGACTAATGAGAGAATGTTTATTTCACATAATCTAGCGGACTCGTATGGAAATGTATGTTTCCTTCCAATTCGATGCAGCCATATTTGGATCTTTCTCCAGTCCTTCCACCTTGTGAAATTCGAAAAATTCTGCTACCACCCTTCCGCCCTCTAACATCAGTTTACTGCACAACACTGCCGCATTCTTCGCCACAGAAAAATTGAGACGTTTTGTTAGGCTCTCAATTCGATAAAAATGATCCGGTATGTTTAAAAAAACCCTATATACCAAGATAACCGCTAACTAGATCGAGTCTCCCACTTGCTCTGATATGCTACTTGAATCCTAAATGGCGGCATCGTACCACGTGACGTTAATCTGACCAACGGCAGCGTTCAATTGTCGTTACTTTCTTTAATCAGGACCTTACTCTACCATGAAGTAGTCGGTCAACTTTAGTTAGCTCACGGCCGAATTGACCAACGTTAATTTAAATGAAGCACATCTTAAAATACGGGGTGATTATAATTAAAGTTTCAAAACGCTGTAAAAATAGCACCACTGGTCAGAATGCCATCAAATTGCAACGGAATATTATCGGAGAAAGGGGGAAAACGTACGGCAGAAGAAAAAAAATAGTGTGAAAATTGATCAATAGATGGCGCTGTATGTATCAGAATACGTAAATGAAAGCACCTGTCATACTCACGGCCCATTGAAGTTGGTACAAACACGCCGGGTACACGGCTTTTCCTCCTTTCGCGCCTGCGACGTTCGCCATGACTGTCCCAATGCTGGATCGCGCTCTGCTTGTAAAGCTGTATTACAAGAATGATGACTGTGCAGAAGTTCGGGACACTGAAGGGTTTGAAAAAAGGCGTTGGTCCGATGATCGCCATCGGTCTGGAGAAAATGATTCGGAAGTTCGAAAAGACGGGTTCTTTTCGTGTGCGACCTGGTAGAGGGAGGAAGCGAACTGATTTTGCGTCAGTGGAAGCAGTGGTCACAGCAATGCAGGAGGAGACGAGTGGTGGTGTGCAAACATGTAGTGCATGGAGAATTGGCCGAACACTACACATATCCGCGAGCACGGTGCGTAAAATCTTATAAACATCCTTCTTT
The DNA here is from genome assembly GCF_023897955.1 of Schistocerca gregaria. Lineage (NCBI taxonomy): Eukaryota > Metazoa > Arthropoda > Insecta > Orthoptera > Acrididae > Schistocerca > Schistocerca gregaria. The sequence goes on from NC_064927.1 coordinate 436,541,965, forward strand.
GCTATCCATTCAAAATTATCCATGTGCACGAGTTGCTTCCCGTTGACCTGCCAGCAAGAGAGACCTTTGCTTTAAAATTTCTTGCTCGCGTGAAAGTGGACAATGATTGGCCGTGGAAGATTTTGTGGACAGACGAAGCCCTCGTTCATCGGACAGGATATGTCAATACACAGAATTGTCGATTATGGGCAAAGGAACAACCAGACGCAAATCAACCAGTACCACCTCATACTGAAAAGGTCACTGTGTGGTGCGGGTTTACAGCATCATTTAGCATAGGGCCATATTTTTTAGAAGAGGCAGGTGATTCCGGTCCTGTTACCTGTACCGTCACTGGTAACTTCTATGAATCTCTTTTGCGCAACCACGTCATTCCAGCTCTCCAACAGCGTGGATGTGTGGATGGGATCATTTTTATGCAACATGGCGCACCATTGCAAATCCAGTTAAGCAGCTGCTAAAGCGCCATTTCAGAAATGCTACGATTATCATCCGACATTTCCCTACAGCCTGGCCGTCCCGATCACCTGATCTTAATCCGAGTGTTTTTGGCTGTGGGGTTATCTGAAAGATGTTGTGTTCAGTGTTCCGACTGCAGACTTAGCTGCATTGAAGGCACGCATAGCGCAACACATCCAGAACGTGATCCCGGAAACACTTCAGTGAGATGAACATGCTGTGTCTCGATATCAATTTGTTGCAAAAAACGGTGGACAGCATACTGAACATATTTTGCGCAATCACACGGAAATTAATAATCCGATTTGATATTGATTGATACTTTTTATGCGGTTTTTGGCTTCAGGACAATTAAAAACCGATGTGAGTGATGGTTTTTATGCGGTTTTTGGCCTCAGGTAAATTAAAAAAAAGGATTTTTCCCATCCTGTGTGATATGACCTTGCCGTGTTGGATGGGTTGACGTAACTAACAATATCACACCCTTACACCCACGAACACTGAGTAGTACAGTTTGTTTAACGTCAGACGTACACCTTAGGCATTGTTGATGATTCATTTGTCATTGGTAGTCGACCACTATTAAATTATGATGCTTACAGCACCATCTACTGCTACATTTTGTGACCATTTATTTTTCTTCTGCCACACGTTTTCCCCTTCTCGGATAATATTCCGTTGCAATTTGACGTCATTATGACCAGTGGTGTTATTTCTACAGTGGTTTAAAAGTTTAACTTTAATTATAATCACCATGTATTACTGCCTCTTTATGTATTTTTATTCGTTACTGAATAGGAAAGCTTCACTCTTAAGTAGCTCTTCACCTTAGATAACATTTTTGTATTCGTCTGTTTGTTGCTAGATGCACAGTATTATAACATATGGCTGACAACCGCGGCAGTAGGTGTAACATAAATGTTGGAGGAACTTAAATGGAAATCCTTGGAAAAAAGACAAAAAAACCTTGCGAAACACTGTTCGGTAAATTTACATAACTTATATATGAGCAAATCGGTGTGATCGTTGTGCTGCTACCATGTTGGTTTGGGGTGTAAAACGAAGGCTATGCACATGTAAGGAAATAATAAGCAATCAGTAGCATAAACGAAATTTAATTTATTCGCCGGTTTCGGGCACTTAGTGCCCTTCTTCAGAACCTTATAACTACCGCATTATTTGCGAGTGTCAGCAATTAAGATGCATACTGCAAAATGCTATAGTTATGTGGTTCATAGTACCTGTACGTTGACCATAGTATTTTGCTGTATGTATCTTATTGCTGACACTCGCAAATAATGCGATGGCTATAACCTTCTGAAGAAGGGCGCTAAGTGCCCGAAACCACTAAAGAAATTAAATTTCTTTTATGCAACTGGTTGCTTATTATTTCATTATATACGACTATAGTGGCTGAGGATGGATAGAATACTGAGACTACGCAAGTAGATATTGTTTTATACATTGTTGGATAGTTTTTCCGCTGCAACGAAATAAGACAGGAGGTGCCAGGACGCGTGCAGAGGCATACACTTTAGTGATTTTATTTACTTACCCTGATCAGATTAGGGACTTCTTATATTCTCTTACACATACGGCACATTTTACATCATAGTTACTTAACAATAGGCCAGAACCCTCCCCCCTTCCCCGCCCCCCTTCCTGCGGTGGAGGCACCTTAACCTGTGCTTCACACATGGAGGTAAAAATCACTTAAATGTTGTTCGTAATCGAAACTGAGATTGTCTTATATAATGACATATTTATTAAAGATCCGAACGGCAACAATTATGTAGACTTATCCAGTGGAAAGAAAACATTGCGAGGTGATGTACGAAACATACCCCAGCAAGTAATGGCTACCTCAGTACTGTCAGATAAGTAACGTTGGCTGCAACTAGAAACATATGACTGCTGGCCGAAACTCTCCAACTCCTACTGAAACACAGATTCAGGTCTAGAAAGTCGATCGGCCAACTTATAGTTAACGCACTATACTAACGACACGACTATTACTGTTGCTGGTAACATAATAATAATAACCAGTGTCACCTGTCGTCAAAATTCGACCAGTTGCGTTAGTGGACCTAATCTGTCATAGCGAATTCATGTATCTCAAAGTGTTTAAAACTTTATGCTCAGAACTGATCCTTGACAAAAAAAATGCATGGTAGCTACGTGTATTCTTTGGGAATTCCGTGGTTTCTCTTTAATTATTCGATCGTTTTGAATAGAGTCTTTGATACACTGCATTGAAAAATAAATTTTGTGTTAATGGCGGCAAATTAACTTTTCCCTTATGACAACTGTTGTGTACATAGTTCCGCGTAGTCAGCACGTACACAACTTTCCCACTAGAGCGCGCCCCACTAAGCACAACAACACAGGCGGAGCGCTCGTCCGTCTCCGCACTACGAGATGGCACTGTCTTAGAGACGGACCAAATTCTACTTCCACCGATCCGCGTATTAATATGTCCCGCAGCCAGTGAGACTGCTGCTAACATAGAACCTTTTCTCCTCACGGATCACACTCTCGCAGTGATACCTGAACTCGCGAGGTATTATAACGAGTGTACAGACCTCCGATTAGTCAGTCTGCATTAGTCTGCATTCAAGTTTCAGTCTGCGCCTAATAAGATTATCATATTCCTGTACATAGCCATGAAGAGAAATGAAGAGACACTTTGTCAAGTATCAGAGATATATAAGAATAAGGTTAACGTACCAAGACCAAAGAAACTTCAGATTGTCAATTGTAAATAGCATCCAGAACCAAGTTAAGCTATTTTTATGCTTGTTATTATTTTAATATATGTGTGTGAAAATTAAGCAAGTTCTCTTTAAAGTTGGTCACCGTCAATCTGCTACTCTAAGCGGGCAAGTGGCATTTCTATCGTCTGACCTAACGGCAGAAGATAAACACGCCACGATAAGACCACGAGACATATTGCTGACACTCGCCTACTTCGTTAGAGCGACAAATCAAATAATCTGATGGTGTGTATACCGAAGATTTTACAGTACGCACACCACAACGACACAATGTGAATGCCGTTGTACTGCGTCATCTCAGACGCGAAATAATCTGCATTACAAAATCTGCCCTGTAAATTCATCAAACAGCAATTTAAGTTCTCAGAATTATTTGGAATTATCTTCAGTGCACATTGAAATGTGTCTTTCAATACGACAAAGTTCTCAGAATTATTTGGAATTACCTTCAGTGCACATTGAAATGTGTCTTTCAATACGACAATAGAATTATCATTATCAACATATGTATTATTCCTATAACTTTCTCTGCACACAAATTGTGTCTTTGTAGCGATTCGGCTTTCAGTCCGATCCTTTAATGTTCTTATCTGAAGCATAGCCTAAAACAAATATAGTTTCTTTATTATAAGAGACATCGTAGCTACGCAAAACGAAGGTATTGAAAACTAGGAACAATTTTAATTTTATGGTGATGGCGGCAAATGAACACAGATTTAGTTCCGTTTACTCTTAGACCAAAGTAAGTGAAAAAATGACGCTAATAAACAAGTTTTGTTGTCCCCGACGGCTTCGTTACTACGTTTCGTTTTCCGCTCTCGACATCAACGACGTAGCAATTGCGGCATTGTAGCTGTCCGGCAGATGTGTGCAAATGAACTATGTGCAACATTTAAACATGAACGTCCCTAAAATGCAACTTCACTAAACGTTGTTACTTTCGTGTGATGTTTATTCCATAGCACCCGACCGTTACGCGTGGCAGAGGTTTGTACCAATGTCAGAAACAAAGGAGAATTTTTCTCATATGTGTGTCTGCTTTCTTTTACCTCTCCTAATGGCTGTGTATACACATGATTTTTTTCTTTTGTGCACATCCAAGGAAAGTTTTATTGACGTCCTTATATAATTAATTTTAAAAACCGGTACTCCAATTTTCGATTCTCAGTTTTTAATATTATGGTCGTTAAATAAAACAGACGCACTATCATTATGAATGTCCACATTACTATTACTTTCTCCGTGCAAAAATTATGTCTGTCTAGGTGTGTGTCTTTCATTCTGACCTGTTGGCATTCTCCTTCTAGCAATACTCTCAAAAAATATAGTTTCCGTATAATAAGCAAGGTCGGAAGTCGTAGTTATTCAAAACGAAGAAATTAAGAATTAGGAACTTACTTAAACTATCTGGTAATGGCAAAAAATGACCACACAGTTACACTTACAGAAAATTAATCCAAATAACAACGCCAATATACAACGTTATTTACAGACTTAGCTACTACGACATGTTCATTTTTCACTGCTAGCAACATCATCGACCTAGCAGTTGCCACGCTGTACCCAGCCAGTATGCGGCTTCAGTGCAAATGAACCATGTAAACATGAAAGCCCCTAGAACGTGGTTTATTACTTTCGTGTGTCATTTCTACCACGGCACCTGATCGGTGCGCAAGGCAGAGGTTGGTAGGTTTTCAACGTTCGATGATCAGGTATTGTAGATTTTAATACGTGCACTAGTGTTAGGAATGTGAAAGATTCTACTTCCTTTTATGACTCTTAATGGCTACATACACACATTATTATTCCTTTGTGCACATCTTTGGCAAAGTACTTTTCGAATTACGTAAGGGAAATTGTCCTCCTTGTACAATTAATATTAAAAATCAGTACTTCAATTTTCGTTTTCACGTATTAATATTATGATAAATACAGTGATAGTAACAGATATAGAACGTATTTATAGGTGTACAAAATTGATATATTATGAAGTAGCGAATTCTCAAGGAGAGAAATTTAGGCACCAGGGTTTCGGGAAATGAGGAAGATCTTTGTTGGGAAGGAGGGTACTTAGTTGTGATGAGGTAAGCATGCTGTCGTTTTTTCCTCCCTCAACAGGGTAATGGAATGGAATAATACTGATATGATTAATACTCTGCACTCAATGTACAGTGGCTTGCGAAGTATGTATGGAGACGTAGATGTACATGTATTTGAGGATGTATTTGACTCATTAAGTGTATCAGCTCTCGACACCCAAGCAACGCGGTCTGTGGATACGAGCAAAGCAAGCGAAGAACCCTCCCCCCCCCCCCCCCCCCGACCCCCGTCAAATGATTCCCCTCCCCTCCCCAGCCAACAGTTGAAAGAAGAAAACGAGTATGTGGAATTCCTTGCAAATGACTCAACACACATTGGGCACTTATTCTCGAATCAAATGTACCGCCCACAACTCTCAACTTGAAGCGAGGACATAATTACTCATGGAATGAAGCGTGGGCTGAAACACTATGGCAGAGCAGCAGCCAATACTGTAACTCGCAGCCTGATCCTCTACAAGATCTCGGTTTGCGGTGTGGGCTTGCAGATATCTGATGTCAGTGATGAACGTCTGCCCATGATAATCGTCGTACGTGTCGGATGAACAAGTAAAGAGCAAGAATTCCATGATCTCCTGTCAACATTGTGATAACAGACGTACGATTAGCTTTCGTATGCCACTAACTGGTCCATCGTGTAAAGTTACTTTGCTGCGTCCATTCGTCAGAAGAACTGGAGCCCGTCGACAGCGAAGCGGATTAAAGAGGGCGGGCATTGGAAGCCTGCAGCGCTTTGGAGAAACCATGGGAACAGGATGTGACGCCTGGATCCACGGCTGTTCGCGCATTTTCACAACTGTCTGGCGCAACACGGGACTTCCGCTGGACCCTTGTTCTGGGAAATCTATCACGTACGATTCCTATCCTGTACATCACGAAGCGTTCACAGAACCAGACATATTAAGGAGAGAGTCTGACGCCCCAAATACGCAGTGCATATTCAAGGTTTCTTACGGAAGGCTGCTTAAAACGTCGTGGGAAGAAAGGAGTTGGTTCTACGCATAAGGGGCAAGGAAAGAGATAATGCAGAAACCAGTAACTGGAAGAAAGAGCAGGATGCTCGGACCATAGAATATATATGTCTATGGAGTGTTTTCAACTTTAAATCGTGCTATTCACGTGATTTCGGGACAACGCTGCTTGTCTACAATTTGCGGTAATAGCGAAGCCTGAATATTACATGTATTGGCCTTGTTTTATAGACTGATAAGACCAAAACATGATGACCACCTGCTTAAAAGCTTACTTGTCCGTTTTTGGAAGAAAATACATCACTGATTATGCGTATCAGGGATCCGACAGTTTCTTGTAGGTTTATGGAGGTGTGAGGTATTAGATGTCTACACACAGGTCATGTAACTCGCGTAAATAACTGGCCGCTCATTTGCGTACGCAGTGATGTCGCCCTATAGTGACCCAGATAAGTTCCACAGGATTTACATCAGGCGCACTTGGTGGCCGAGACGTCAACATGAGTTCACTATAACGCTCCTCAAACCAACTGCATCTGTGGCGCGGGTATGAACCGTCGTCCTTCCGAATGCAACTCCAGTGTGCTAACCACTGCGTCACCTCTTTCGGTATGTGTGATTGTAAATATCATTTTGACTTGAAGAACTTTGTATGTTGCAAAATATCGAGACACGGTGTTATAAAAACTCTTAGTGGATCGATAATTTCTACGATGTTATGGCCGTGTGTTTACCAGACAAGTGCTAGATAAATTTGCAAGTGGGTTTGAGTAAACTTCCAGTCCGTGTACACATATCGGTTCTATTTTCACACACAGATAAAATACATACATTGAAGTCTGATTGATTTTCTCGAATTTACGCAGGTTCTCAAACCCTTGTGTGTGTCTGAGTATTTCTGCATAAGACAATTTCCTGTACGGTGTCACTGTAACGTAATTAATCATAGCAAATGCGTCAATATGAATCAGTACAATAGAAAAAGCGAAAACATATTGTTGGCTGTCACTTCTTTTATTACTCCAAATTTCTAGCATAAATCATGTATTTTTTATTTTTTATTGTGCACAGTGTATGGTTTTACTTCTCTGATAAGATAGCGAAAAAAATGTTATGGATATTTTACTTGTCTGTAAAAAGCAGAAGGGTAAATAACGAAAAATTGAAAATAATAATGGATAAGCAGGTGGTGCAAATCGCTTACCGTGCTTATTGTAACAGTTTGGTAATTCCAAATGCGTTGTTTTTTCCTGACATTTCGGTGCCATCTACAACGTCATTGTAACGTGATTAATTAGAAAAGAGATTCGACGATATGAACAAGTGCGACAGAAAACGTAAAAAAATATACCGTTACCGAAAAATCGTAAATAAAGTGAGATGTCAGCTAACATGGTGTGACGAAAAATCACAATACTTTTGGTCTTCACATCTTTAAGCTAACTTGTTTCTGGTATCAAATTGTTAAGGTGACAGTAAAACGCGTATACAAAGTTGCACGGTGCTTCTGAAGGTGAGGTATATTTGGCCACGAAGATCACTCAAAATAGCCTAAGCGCTACACGACTAGTGTGCCCCGACCCAAAATCACGTGACTTGAGCAGCAGGAGATGTTGCGGACAGAATTCTCGTTTGCACATCCGAATGCTCACGCCAAAGATATTTATACTCTACGGCTTGGACATATGATAAGACGTCGGGAAATAACTTCCGTGCTACGAGAGGGATCCGTAGAGGACAAACACTATTGTGGAAGACAGAGACTGGCAAATGTACTACAGATAACTGTCATGACGTTTAATGTGTTGTTCTGAGCTGACAAGACTGGAACAGGAGAGGAAACAGTGGCAGCCTGAATTAAATCAGCAGAAGATGGGCTGTTTTTCGAGTATTGCGAATGATTTGATATCTCCCCCTCCCCAAATCAGCGATTTGTGCCCTTAATGATCTTTGTTTCATGGGTATAAGGGCATGGTCCAAGACAAATTATTGTGCCTAATGATTCGTCCCCTAAAGCTGGAGACATCATCATAGGCTATGAAGACTTAACAGTTTTAAACAAGCTCGGCAACCTGAACTGTTTAATGCGGAGTCGCGCCAATCTGTGTTGTGGAACTTGTAGCGGGGAAGAGTTGGTGCTCTTTGTCCACAACTTGTCTAATTTAAATTATTCTTCTATTTTTTAAATCGAAATGCGTTTTTAATGAAAGTCAGTAATCAAGTCTTGCAATTCGTAGACTTTAACTGTAAAAAAATGTTCCTGACGTTTGCGAGCGATACATTTAAGATATGGATGTATATTAAGGCTGTTGAATTTTTAGTTCTACCTAATACTGCTGCAGCACTAAACAGATGAATTTAATTTTAAAACAAAGTGATATGATGAAAATCAATAACATGGCTTTGCAGATTACTGTATGTTAATATGATTGCATCACATTACAATTATTATTTCTGTGCAAGCAACATTTGCAAATATGCTACATAAATATTGTTTACAGTTTACAGATGTAACATTAACGTATATTTTTGGAATTTTTAAATACTTTAAGTTGGATGACAATGAGGCTTATGTCAGTGGATAACTGTCTACACTTATAGAACAAGTATCCCACAAAATATGAAGTGGAACAGAAGAAAACAGAACGCAAAATGATAACAAAATGATATTCCCACTGTATGTATTCCTTACGTAATATCTCTCAAGAAAAAAGACCAATCACACTGTGTTCTGGTGTAGTGAAAATGTATTTTACTACGTTATTTGTGGAAAATACTTTTTATAGTTGCGTATGCATCACAACATCTCGGCGTGATGTGGAGAATGGAAGCGCTTGCCACACTAAAACATGACAAACTACCTGTAGTAATTAACACAAAAGTGATCCAGAAAGTTCATGCACACCAAATGTAAAGAATATAAAAAAAACGAAAACCCACTGATGATGGCACAGTTGTGCCGAAACATGTTTGGGTACTGAGAAAAACGATGTTCTGCATAACTGGCGGACCTCACACCCACAAAAAGAAAAAACACTTCAAAACCTTGTAAAATTAGAACAGCTTCATCCACCAAGAATAAGCTGTGCTATACAATGATCCACAGTATGGGAAGCAACCATTATATTCTTTTTATTTTATAATAAATTCCCCCATTTGACTGTTAATTGTTAATTTGTTTGACAAAATCGTGATTTCAGCTTCATAGCTATTCTGAAGCACATGTTAAAATGAAAATTAATGGAGCATACTTGTCATACAGTGCAGGACATAGAGACAAGAAGTTATTACTGAAAACATTACTTACCTACTCAGATATGTCTGACTTGCCTGTGACATATGATCGTAGAAAAAATACATTTGTGGTTCTATTGACCACTTGTCTTTGTTTAACAGCTTGTATATTTCTGTGATCTGAATTTGTCACTTTCGTTCACACTATTGTATAAGCCATATGATCTTTGCGTTACTAGACGTATTACCGGAGGCATTGCCAGAGGTATTACCATACCCTCATTTTGCCAACGGCCTTGTCAAAAGAGGGCGGGGGAACAGACAGAGGAAGGCAATGGAAAACAGTGCATTAAAGACACATAACGTGTAACCACAGGACATGTCGACTGTAACTGAAAAAGCGTTATGATGATCTCTCCATTGGCTAAGATTCCGAAATAGTCCTGCATTCGGAGGGGACTGCCAAGGGAGAGGTGACCATGACAAAAAGACTGAGTATTCAACGACAGGATAACGGTCTACGAGTCGGTATGTGGAATGTCAGAAGCTAGAAAACCTTAAAAGGGGACTGCATAGGTTCAGTCTATATATAATAGGGGTCAATTAGGTGAAATGCAAAGAAGATAAGGATCTCTGGTTAGATGATTATAGGGTAATATCAACAGTAGCATAAAATGGTATAACGGGAGTAGGATTCTTTACGAATAGGAAGGTAGGGCAGAGAGTGTGTTACCGTGAATAGTTCAGTGATAGGTTTGTTCCCATCAGAATCAACAGCAAACCAATACCGACAGTCCAGGTATACATGCTGACGTCGCAAGCTGAATATGAAGAGATAGAGAAAGTATATGGGGACATCGAAAGGGTAATACAGTATGTAAAGGGAGATGAAAATCTAATAGCCAAGAGGGACTGGAATGCTGTTGAAGGGAAGTAGTAGAAGAAAAGGTGACAGGAGAATATGGGCTTTGGACAAACAATGAGAGAGGAGAAAGACTAACTGATTTCTGTAATAAATTTCAACTATTAATTGCGAATTCTCTGTTCAAGAATCACAAGAGGCGGAGTTATACTTGGAAAAGGCCGGGTGATACGGGAAGATTTCTATTAGATTACATCATGGTCAGAAAGAGATTCCGAAATCAGATACTGCATTGTAAGGCGTACCCAGACGCAGGAACAGACTCAGATCACAATGTAGTAGTGATGAAGAGTAGGCTGAAGTTCAATAGATCAGTCAGCAAAAATCAGTACGCAAAGAAGTGGGATATGGAAATACTAAGGAATGCCGAGATACGCTTGAAGTTCTTTAAGACTATGGATACAGCAATCAGGAATAGCACAGTGGGCAATACAGGTGAAGAGGAATGAACATCTCTAAAAAGGGCACTCACAGAAGTAGGAAAGAAAAGCGTAGGTACAAGGAAGGTAAGTGAGAAGAAACCACCGGAAACAGAAGAAATACGTCAGTTGATCGATGAAAGAAGGAAGAACAAAAATGTTCAGGGAAATTCGGGAATAGAGAAATACAAGTCGCTGCGTGATCACACAAGTAGGAAGTGTAGGGAAGCAAGACGAAATGGCTGCATGAGAAATGTGAAGAAATCGGAAAAGAAATGATTGTCGGAAGGAATGATTCAGCGTATAGCGACGTCAAAACAACCTTCGATGAAATTAAAAACAGGGGTGGTAACATTAAGAGTGGAACGGCCGGTGTGACCGAGTGGTTCTAGGCGCTTCAGTCTGGAACCGCGCGACCGCTACGGTCGCAGGTTCGAATCCTGCCTCGTTCATAGATGTGTGTGATGTCCTTAGGTTAGTTAGGTTTAAGTAGTTCTAAGTTCTAGGGCACTGATGACCTCAGAAGTTAAGTCCCATAGTGCTCAGAGCCATTTGAACCATTTTTGAAAACAATGACAAAGAGAAGTGACAGGATGACAGGACATCTGTTAAGACGTCAGAGAATGACTTTCACGGTACTAGCGGGAGCTGTAGAGGGTAGAAACTGTAGAGGAAGACAGAGATTGGAATGCATCCAGCAAAGAGGTTGTAAGTTACAAGTGCCATTCTGAGATGAAGACGTTGGCAAAGGAAAGGAATTCCTTGCGGGAGAAAAAAGGTGGTACCAGGAAAGGGAAGGTGGATATTTATATAGCTACACCCTTTACACGTCTTTTTAATACATGTGCATAGCAGATCCTTACAGGGAGACATGTAAATGTTAGAAATTCAGGTAAAATAAACTTTTGAACTCAAAATGATCAAGGGACTGCAAGATTTTCTGGAACGTATAAAACTATTTGGTTAGAGCTCCATTGCCGTTGACATGAATGTAGTGCAAGAAGTGACTTTCGATGAAGATGAAAGTTTGGGAAAGTTATCTATGGACGGAGCTGTAAAACGAATGTTGAAGTAGCTTTCTGAGATTTATTACCTGATAGTTCTCCTACATGTATTCACCAGAAACCATTTTCTGCGGAAAAAATGCTGGAATAGAATAAAAGATGTCGAACAAAATCTCAGAATGCTACCGACATTAAAAATTTTGATATGTAACGAGGTGCAACATCTATGTTCTCACTAATTTCTTTCATATTTGTTTTCTACTTATACGGTTCTGTCTGAGCTTTTTACTAAATAACGTTCCTTGCGAACTTCGTTGTACATTTGTACTCTGTAATGTGTAATATTGTCACGAATAGATTAACTTTTTTTTTATATTTTGGCAGCAGATATAGGACTGATAAGAATTAAAGCTTTGACATTCTTGTATCGGCTGTATCTTCGACAACCGCATCTGGCGCGTGTCGCACCGCTAACATCGACGCGGAAGACGGCACATTTGAACACCACTGGAGGTCGGATCCCACTGCCTGCGACTCTGATTGGCCTGCGCGTCTTTTCAAGCAGCTGCACTCAGAGCTTCTCCCAGAGATTCAGTTCATCTGCAGACTAATCAACATTAATACGGAAGACTGCAGTGAGGACAACACGACTACTTAGCAGTAAACATTACTATTATTCGTGGACTTTTTTAGCAGTATCAGCATTTAAGACTATTTCTATCATGAACATTATTAACATTCTATATAATTCAGTACCAGAAGAACTCACAGATATACAAAAGTTATATATATATATATATATCAATTATTAAGTGTACATGTTATAAATTAACTTATTAATGTGTTACCTTTCTTAGATGTCTAATTGCCTTTATCAGCCTTCTCTATTACCGACACAGCAGTTTTTATTTATGCCTCAAAAATCTGCAAGAATCTTTATAACACTAAAACTAGTTTCGTCAGTTTAAGTCATCATGTGGCAGACTTTATAATATGTCCATAACAGTAAAATATGTGTCTAGTTAGTACTGTGGAAGCAAATGTGTCTAGTGACTGGCACCTCTAACTCCGTAAAACAAGAGCAGCTTTTGGTAACAAACATAAAATAGTTTCTGATCAAAACTGTGGAGCAGAACCAAAGGAAGATCAAAGTGTTATCTTAACGGGTCTGAAAATTAATGATGTAATTTAGAGGAGATGCTTCATTAAAAAAGATTTAAAAATGTGGTACAGAATTATAAAGAAACAATTTTTACTAGTTTTAGCAGTCACCCGACTTAACAAGTATTTCTTTTTAAAGCGTTATCAGCAGTTTAGGTTATATGAGGGCTATTCCGAAAGTAAGGAACGATCGGTCGCGAAATGGAAAATACACTGAAAATCTGCACAGATGTGTTGGGCACCAAAGGTCCGCAGTCGGTTCTGTCAACGATGCTGCAGATGGTGAGCTCTGCCTTCATCTCGTAAGCAAGACCGGCAGCCTTCACCAAATCAGATAGCCGCTGGAATCCAGAGAGAATTTCCTCAGATCCAAAGCGACACACGTCATTAGTGCCGACATGTGCCACCACCTGCAGCTGGCTGCACCCTGTGCTCTTCATGGCATCCGGAAGGACCCCTGCCACATCAGGAATGACTCCACCCGGGATGCACAAGGAGTGCACACTGGATTTCTTCCCCTCCTTAGCCGCCATACCCCTAAGGGCTCCATTATGTGCCTAACATTGGAGCTCCCAACTGCCAATAAGCCCACCCTCAGTGATTGCCCAGACATTGAAGGCTGAGAATCATGCTCTTAAACAGGGCAGGCAGCTGCATCTGGCTCAGCCAGAGACAGTACCTGAAACCAGTTTGTCGGGCACACCAGGGGAGGCTTTCCAATGAGCCTCTGGGGACGTCTTTCGCTGCCTGACACGCCTTGGAACGACCTCCCAATCAACCACAGGCGAGGGCTCAGCCCCACTGCGGGCAGCAACCGGGGCAACCACAGTGGCAGACCGATCTGGGGACAGATGGGACGAGGTTGACATCCCCGTGATACCCAAGTCCGGCTCTCCACAGTGGTGCCCATTGGCAACAGCCTTAAGCTGCTCGACCGAAGTCAGCGCCGCCTGCAGCTGTGAGCTAAGGGATGCCAACTCAGCCCTCATCCGAACACAGCAATCACAGTCCCTGTCCATTCTAATCAATGTTGAACAACAGTTACTGAAACACGAGTCTGTGCCTAGATAACGCAAGTGAAACACGTAAAGAATGTATGAACTAACTTGTACAAATGCCTAATGACTGCGCTACAATCTGCCTGAATTTACGATTATAGTAACGGCGGCAGGGAGCACACTGGTTGTGACCAACCGACACTGGCCGTTCAAAACAAAAACAGAAGACAGACGACTATGCGAATTTACACTATTCAGGTACTAAAGAGCGATGCTACAACTCTCAAATACTGTAAGACGCCTGAAATTTATGAATTAAACAAGTACCCAAAAACACGCAAAAAAATTAGGAATTAAAATATGTAACAAATAAGTAAGCTAGGAGTCTCCCGCCAAGTATGAGGGCCTGGGGAAAGATTTCGCCTGAAGCTATGCAGTCCACATAACATAACTGTCATGCAGTTCATTCTACACGACAATTCTCGGCCGCGCTCTGCAGGGGCAATGAAGATGCTCCTGCAGCGTTTTCGATGGGAAGTGTTTGATCACCCACAATACAGCTCGTAATTGGCTACCCCTGAGGTTCATCTCTGCTCAAATGAATCGCTGACTATGAAGACAAATTTTGAGACAGAGAACGAACTGAAGTCCAGAGTAGAAAATTGTCGAAATGCACTGGCGGCTGTCTTCTATAACGAGGGAATTGAAAAGTTGGTTAAACGCTACGACAGATGTCTAAGTCTTAGGGACGACTAGAGAAGTAGCTGGAAGGTGTAGCTAAGCGTTGCAAATAAAACAGTTTTGATTTTCGCTGTGGTTTCCATTTCGCGACCTATCGTTTCTTGCTTACCGACAGCCCTCGTAGAAAGGGTACTGCTGCAATTTGATAGTACGATCTTCCAGGTAGTAAAATAGTAATCCACTGCTGCCTACGTTTAGTCGTTGCACACAAAGGGGCCATAGTTCTTCCTGTCAGTATTGTTATAGCAACTAGGAAGGAAGTATCAGGAGATGTCACAGTGGAATAAATACGAGTGGCGAACAGCTTTGAGTTTCAGAATGAGATTTTAACTCTTTAGCGGAGTGTGCGCTGATATGAAACTTCTTGTCATATTAAAACCGTGTGCTGGACCGAGACTCTAAGTTCGGACCTTTGACTTTCGTGGACAAGTGCTCTACCGACTGCACTACCCAAACACGACTCACGACCCACCCTCACAACTTCAATTCCGCCAGTACCTCGTCTCCTACCTCTCCTTTGAGTTGCTTACATGTCTGAAGTATGGCGCTCCACTATGTCAGAACTAGCGCCGACCGAGGTTGCACAGTTGTTAGCACACTGGAATCGCATTCCGGAATGTGGTGATTCATATCAGTGCCAAGCCATCCAGATTTAGGCTTTCTGTAGTTTCAGTAAATCGCTCACGGCAAAGGCCGGGATGGTTCCTTTGAAAACGACTATGTTTCCTGTTGTAATGTTGCCCTTATCGACACCCTTACTAAAAGCTGATATTAGGAGCTCACTTCCGATGGTTGCGATACCGCTGGTGTTCTACAAGGTTATGGGACCTACAGTTACGCAAAACGGTCGGAAAATCCCAAGTGGTCCGGGCGTGCTTTCGAGAAGTTATGAGCGAGCGACTTGGCGGCTTAAAGGGGACTGTCCAGCTACGGCCCATTAGCGAGGAGAAAAATTTGACTTTGAAGCATAAATAGTGTGAAAGTGTTAAGAGGAAGTACACTGTTCAGTCACACTGAAATGAACACCTGTCAAAAGCCTGAATAACCACCTTTTGCAACGCAGACCGTTGCGAGACGTGCAAGAAGAGAGTCAGTGAGGTTCTGGAAGGTATCGACATGGATGTTGAGACATTCCAACTCCAGTGCTGTTTCCAGCTCCACTAGGTCTCCGGATGAGGATCTATGGTGCGAACAGCCCGAATGAGGTTGTTCCCACAGGTTCTCGAATTGGTTTAAATTCGGGGTGTTTGGTGGTCAAGGGTAAACAGTGGGACACATTGCATTGACCGTCTTGGTAGATGCCGGCGTGGCGACGAAAAACAAACGGCATGTAGGGTTGCATATGGTTCCCAAGTATAGATGCACACGGCTTTCAATCCATTGCGCAGTACAGAATGACGAGATTACCCAAGGAATGCCATGAAAGCATTCCCAGACCATAATGGTCCGGCAGTTCTGCATCTACACATATACTGCGCTAACCACCAAGTGGTGTTTGGCGGAGGGCACAATTTGCGCCAAAGTCATATTCCCCCCCCCCCCCCCCGCCCCTCCCCGCCTTTATTCCACTGTGTCCCACTTCAAACTTTCTATGAGATTTGTAACGCTCTCGCGGTGGCTAAATGTACCATTCACGAATATTGCCGCTCTTCTTTGGATCTTTTCAACCTCTTGAATCACACCCAAGTGGTAAGGGTCCCATATAGGCGAACAACAAGACTGGACTAACTAACGTATTGCAAGCAATTTCTTTTGAAGGACTGTATCGCTTCAGGATTCTACCAACAAACCGCTATCTAGAGTTCGCCTTGCCCGTTACTTGTGTGATCTGATCATTCCATTTGAGATCATTTCGAATATTCACACCCAGATACTTGACGGATGTTACCACTTCCAAAGACTAGGCATTTATTTTGCACTCGGACATTAATGGGGATTTTCGCCTTGTTATACGCATTAGATTACACTTACTAATATTAATAGATAACTGCCAGTCATTACACCACGTATTTATTTTCTGCAAATCCTCATTGATTTGTTCACAATTTTCGTGTGATACTACTTTCCTGTAGACTGCTCCATCATGGGCAAACAGTCTAATGTCGCTGTCAGTACCGTCAACCAGATCGTTTATGTAAATCGTGAAAAGCAGCGGACCTATTTCGCTGTCCTGTGGCACACCTGAAGCTACTCTTGTTTCTGTTGAAGTCACCACATTCAGGACGACATCCTGCTCTCTGTCCGTTAAAAAACTTTCTATCCAACCGCACATGTCATCGGATAGACCGTAAGCGTGCACTTTTTGGAACAAGCGACAGCGCGGAACTGAGTCGAACGCCTTTCGAAAGTCGAGAAATATGGCATCAACCTGGGAGCCGGTATCTAGAGCCTGTTGTATATCATGCTCAAAGAGGGCCAGCTGTGTCTCGCATGACCGCTTTTTCCTAAAACCGTGCTGGTTTCTGCAGATGAGCTTCTCAGAGTCTAGAAAGGTCATTATGTCTGAACAAAAAATATGTTACATGATTCTACAACAAATCGATGTCAGTGAAATTGGCCGGTAATTGTATGTATCCGATTTTCTACCCATTTATAGATTGCTATGACCTGGGTCTTCTTCCAGTCACCTGGAACTTTCCGCTGTTCCAATGATCTCTGATAGATGATGGAGAAGAATGGTGCTATATTTGTAGCACAGTCACCATATAATCTTACGGGGATATCGTCTGGGCCAGATGCCTTCCTGGCGTCTAAGGATCTTAACTATTTTACAATCCCAGATGCACTAAACACTATGTCAGCCATCCTTGCGTTTGTTCGATAGTTGAAAGGGGGAATGGTGCTGCAGTCCTCTACCGTAAACGAGTTTTTCAAAGCTAGGTTTAGAATTTCGGCCTTCTGTTTATCATCATCCGTTATATTACCAGTACTGTCAGCAAGAGAAGGTATTGAATTATTTGTATCGTTCATAGATTTTGCGTAAGACCAATTTTTTTTATTTTAGAGTCTGCATATAAAATATTCCTTTCAATATTCGTTAAAAGAATCTCTCATTGACCTTTTGACAGCTGCTTTCATTTCGCATAATTTCTGTTTGTCAGCTGGGTAGCGACTACGTTTAAATCGACTGTGCAAAATTCTCTGCTTTTTAAGCAACTTCCTAATATGTTTGTTGTACCAAGGTGGATCCCTTCCCTCCTCTATATTTTTGCTACGCAAATACATTTCTAGCACGTGGTGGGCACTACCTTTAAATTTCGACCAAATATGATCAATATATTTGTGTCCCGCGGTGAATGCTTGGAGCTGACTATGAAGATATTCATTAATGACACTTTTATTTGCTTTCCCAAACAAGAAAATTCTACGCTGTTTCTTCGTGTTTTTTTTTTTTCAACTTATACTGACGTAGAAGCCACAACGGCATTATGGTCGCTGATGCCTTCTTCTAGATTAACTTCCTCAAAAAATCAGGTCTGTTTGTCGCCAAGATATCTATGTTCCTATCTGGATTTGGTTTTCTAATCAATTGCCCGAGGTTGTATGTTGAGAGAACTCCTAGAATAATTTCACACGAGTCTTTTCTTCTGCCCCCTGTGGCAAATGTGTAAGTTTGCCAGTCAATGGACGCCAGATTAAAGTCTCCAACTATAACTAATGGATACTTTGGATATTTATTTATTATGTACTCAAAACTTTCCCTGCAACGTTCTGCGACGTTTGTTGCTGATGCTGGAGGCATATGAAAACGTCCTAATACAATGGTCAATCCTTGACTGATTGGCAGCTTTATCCAGACTATTTCACAGTTCGACCCAGTATCGACCTCAACTGCGTTTAAACAGCTTTTAACTGCAATGAAAGCACCACTTCCCGTATCATCAGTCCTGCATTGTTGCAGGGCGTTTGCTTTTACCCGTTTCACGACTTAAATGCTAACAGCCATCTATCCGATGGCGCGTTAAACACGATTCACCTGAAAAGGTCGCCTAGCTACTCAGCGGATGTCCAGTTATGGTACGGGCGTGTAAATTCCAACCCTCGTCGCCTATGAACAGCAGTCAGCCTTGGTAAATGCATCAGGCGCTTGTTGTGGAGGACTATAGGCAGCGATGTTCACTGAACGGTCGTTGGGGAGACACAGTTGGTAGCCCTTGTTCGCCTGAGCGGTCAGTTGCTCGGCAGTTGCAGGCTATTCGCTTCTACACGTCTCCGCAGCCGTCGTTCAGCGCTGTCACCCGTGGTCCATAGTGTACCACAATCGCCTTCGCGCCAGTTTTAGATGACGCCATTTTGCCGTCGCGGTATAATTTAATCACGGCGGCACGCGAACAGTTTACAAAAGTAGCCGTTTCGAAAATGCTTTCATCCTGGACCCAAAAGCCAATGATCGTTCTATTTTTGACCCTAGAGAAATCGCTACGTTTCCGCATTACGACAGCGACTGTACTGTTTCTCGCGTCCACCCAACACGCTTTATATACGAGGATGAGTCAAATGAAAACCTTAAATATTTTTTTAAAATATTATTTATTGTGCAGAAGTGGTACAAAGCTGTATCACCTTTTCAACATAATCTCTCCCACGCTCGATGCAAGTCCTCCAGCTCTTACAAAGTGCATAAATTCCAATAGCAAAAAATTATTTTGGTTGTCCGCGCAATCACTTTTGCACCGCGTGGTGTACCACTTCATCAGAGAACGGAACTTCTTTCCTCCGATTGTGTCTTTGAGTGGTCCAAACATATGGAAATCACTTGGGGCAACGTCTGGTGAGTATGGTGGATGAGGAAGACACTCAAAATGCAGGACTGTGATTGTTGCTACTGTTGTACGGGCAGTGTGGGGCCTTGCACTGTCATGTTGCGAAAGGACACCTGCTGACAGCAATCCACGTCGCTTTGATTTGATTGCAGGCCGCAGACGATTTTTTCAGATATGTGTACGATGCACTGGTGACAATGGTCCCTCTAGGCATGTAATGCTCCAAAATGACGCCTGTTTCGTCCCAAAAGAGTGTCAGCATAACCTTCCCTGCTGATGGTTCTGTTCGAAAGTTCTTTGGTTTTGGTGATGAGGAATGGCGCCATTCCTTGCTCGCTATCTTCCTTTCCCGTTGGTGGAAGTGAACCCAGGTTTCGTCCCCAGTAACGATTCTTGCAAGGAAGCCATCACCTTCTCGTTCAAAGCACCGAAGAAGTTCTTCACAAGCATCAAAATGTCGTTCTCTCATTTCAGGAGTCAGCTGCCGTGGCACCCATCTTGCAGACACTTTCTGAAACTGGTGCACACCATGGACAATGTGGTGTGCTGACCCATGACTAATCTGTAAACATGCTGCAATGACATTCAGTGTTACTCGCCGGTTTTCCTTAACTACGGCTTTAACTGCTGTTGGCATGTTCTGTGGAGTCACAACTCGTTGTGCCTGACCTGGACGAGGAGCATCTTCCACTGAAGTCACACCATTTGCGAACTTCCTACTCCATTCGTAAACTTGCTGCTGTGACAAACATGCATCACCGTAATGAACCTTCGTTCCTCGATGAATTTCAATAGGTTTCACACTTTCACTACACCAAAACAGAATAACAGAACGCTGTTCTTCCCTGGTGCAAGTCGCAAGTGGGGCAGCCATCTATTTACTGATGCTGCGACGGTATGTGTGCATCTGCATTATGCTGCCACCTACAGGCCATTCTGCATGCTGTTTGTAGCACGCTTACCAACAGGACAACGGCGCGAAATTTCGATTTGTTATTACAAATTTAAGGTTTGCATTTGACTCACCCTCGTACACTCCACTGCTAATTCTGAAACCTGCCGTTCGTGAATGGCTATTGCACGTTGACGTCGGAAGTAGGTGGTGCTTACATTAATGTGACTGACCGTGTATTCAAGTGGCATTGTGATGGGAAAATAAAGAGAAATAATCATGTGAAAAATAGTATGTAGAATTGTGCGATTTGAGCAGTTTGATGATGGCGGACTGCTATGTGTATGGCAATCATTAGCAGTACGTGGCAAGGTAATTTATTAATTAACAACCGTCTACGTAATTTGAATATCAATAGTAGTCCTGAACAAGTTCAGGTGAAGTAACTAAATCAAGTGAAAGTGCTGAAACTGACTTACATGGTTGTAAGTGAGCTGTTTCTGTGTTGGCAGCGCTGTGTAGCGCTTTGCATTGGATCTCTGACTGCGCTTTCTTCGTAAGAGACTGTGTGGCTGGTCGGACTCGTGGTTGGTAGTTAATCGCCAGTGGTGTTGGACAGTTGGAAGTTAGTCGCCAGCAGTGATGGAAGTACTTTTGGGCTGTTGGAAGTGAACAGCGAGCAGTGATGGATGTTAAATGTGAGAAGTTACCATTGATGGAGGGCAGAGGTCTGACGTGTTAGCGTAGGCTAACGATCTGCAAGTATCCGACTTGGCGATTGAAAATTAATCATGATTATATATCTTTGTACTGGATGTCAATGACGATTTATATTCGCGTTTGAACTGGATGTCACATTATTAAAGTAAAAAATACATTATTTGGTTTGCAACAAAATCTTTCCGTCGCTAACCACGTGCCTATTAGTAGTTAGTGGCTTCAGTAGTTAGAATCTTTTATTTAGCTGGCAGTATTGACGCTCGCTGTATTGCAGTAGTTCGCGTAATGAAGATTTTTGTGAGGTAAGTGCTTAATGAAATGGTTATTGTTAAGATTTATTTTTAGTCAGGGCCATTCCTTTGTATTAATTATTTGAAGTCAGGTTGTAATTTTTTTGAGCAGTCAGATTGCGTTGCGCTAGAATATTGTGGGACAGTGTTGACATGATAAGAAAAAGTAAAGGGAAAGTAGGCTCGGTACGATCAGTTTTACTCAGCTGTTTCAGAAACACATAAGGTAGAAGTTTCATCTTGTCAGTCATTCAGCAATTTAAGTACAGACACAATCATTTAAATAAAGAAGTTTCATGGTTAAGTAGCATGTGAGATATTGAACTGAGAGAAACTAAAGAGGGGAAAAAGTGTGTTTAATTGGAATGACTTAATATTTCAGAACAGTCACTTAAAATAGTTCCCTATACATATAGGAAGCAATCTAGAGGTTGGTTAAAGCACACGGTCCTAAACTACCAGTTGCACAGACACTTGCACATCTAACGTGATAAACCGCCTTCACTCGTCCGATTGCTGTAAACTTTAGCGTGGCAGATTAAGCGGGAGAGGAGAGGGGTTGCGCTATACTTCCTGAATCCGAGCTTTTTCTCTGTCGCTAGCGATCTCGCCGTCGACCGGCCGTTAAACCCAGACCTTCGTTCCTTTTCAAGTGCTATCCACATTCCTCTACCATATTTAGAGCGTTCAGCGCGGTAAACTCAACCACGGGGACGTTCTCGACTCGAGATGAGCATCTTCACTGAGCTCTAAAGAAAACGTTAATCCTTTGCGGGAGTAACTGAAGGCCAGTAGGCAGTGAAATCCTTGGGCCTTGACTGCACCTGCAATTCTTACCATTCTGCAAGGCCAGACTGCTCGAGCGAGCTTTGTAATTCCTTGCCACAAATTTAGCAGTTCGTGTTCCAGGGTGTAAATAAACCCTAAAAAGAGTACGGAACTCGAGGATCACGCTGTGCTTTATTGCAGTTTGTAACGATCTTATTTTTGAACGTTACTTAACTTTGCGTTTGCCTGGTTCATTGATGGTTGAAAAGAACATCACGAAAGTTTCAAGCTTCACAAAATTATGTATTGACATTAGTTGACAACCGAACTGCACAGACTCCTGAGGTAAACAAAACAACTGACTGACTGACCTCTTTGACTGACTTCACTGACTGCCCTCCTGCAGCGTTGCTGGGTCGCTTTAAATAAAATTGTTAAAAATTGCTACAAAGTTAATTTATTACAAAACGAAGCTTACAATTAAAAACAATTTCACCTAATAACATATTATTTTTTATTATCATCTTCGGTCTGTTGTGTGAGAATTAATTTACAATGTGATTTCAACAATTATTTTGATTTTGCTTTAATTTCTAATTATTGATTGTACGAATTTCGTCTCTAACATTAGTTCGAAGTATACATATAGTGCTTCGCCAGATTACATAAATTAAATACACACTTATTGTATTATATGCCAGAGTTTTGTAAATTTGGCTAGTGTAACTAAGAAGAGGTAATTATCAGAGTAATTTAGAAGCAACATTAATTACAGTGAATTACATAAAAATGAATAACGAATAATAGTACATCACTGGATAATAATTGTTATTTTCATTTGAACCGGAATAACGTTTTTTGTGTTAACTAATGCGCCAATTGTAATTTTGGTGGTTAGAGGCGTGGGTTATTTATGCTACCATTTCCACAGCCTCTTAATATTTGTTGCTAATCATTTATTACTTCAATTTGTCGATTTGATATATAATTTGGCATATGTGTATAATTTTGTAAATGACAACAATCTATTGACAATCACGATAATGTACGTCCTTCCAGAATATTCTATATGTGTTTACAAAGAATAATAGGTTTTTTGGCAAACTGAACTGAATGATAACTGTAAAGATACACATAAAAGGCCTTGGGGGGGCACTGAATCTTACGATAAATACACGGATGCATATAAAAAAGGTGGTTTCAGACACTTCATAATCATCTTGGGACAGGCTGTAGCGTTATAATTTGTAGGAAACTGGTACTATTACTGTGGTGTTCCAGTTCGATTCGCAGAAGAAGACGTTTGCGTCACGACTTCGTAAACCAGACTGGGACGCGAGAGTCTTAGATTATGATTGACAGCTGCTCCCTAAGTTATCACTTTACCATAATTCATCGGAACAGGTGAGTGTATGTGCCGCAGCGGCTGCACCGGTTCCCGCGAGATCACCGAAGTTAAGCGCTGTCGGGCGTGGTCGGCCCTTGGATGGGTGACCATCCAGGCCGCCATGCACTGTTGCCATTTTTCGGGGTGCACTCAGCCTCCTGATGCCAATTGAGGAGCTAATCGACCGGATAGTAGCTGCTTCGGCCAGGAAAACCATCATAACGAATCCCACCCTCCTCTGAGGATGACACGGCGGTCGGATGGTCGCGATGGGCCACTTGCGGCCTGTAGACGGAGGTGAGTGTATGGATGAATTCTTATGCGTTGTACACGGATGCCACAGCTCTGTCGTAATTATGTGTTCTTAAAATAGACTAGCTGAGGAATTTGTAACGTTCAGTAAATATGTGGACCAGATTAAATAATTTAGGCTGCATTTGGGTCAATGCGAATCTCAATTAAATTTTGTTCCATAAAACAAGAACCAGGGCGATCTTTCGAAATTAGGGAGCATCGACTGATACAAGCAGGAGCGAGATAAAAGATTAACGATTGCTCCCGCTGAACGCCAAAGTCCATTAAAGAAAACTGCATCATTAGTTCAACGACATTCCACCAAGTTCAGTAATCTCATTTCTATCATCGAAGTAACCGTGACATTCATAGGGGCTATTCACTGCTCAGTGTTACTTGTGATTCTTGCTAAGTACCACGTGAGAGTAATTCAGAAAGTGTAGTGGTGGTCCACAGCTGGTATATGCTTCATGAAAGACGGTTGTGTGGTTACATCATTAGCTGCTGTCAAATCTGTAGTATATTGCTTTTAGTCCGGTCGTACAGGGTGTTACAAAAAGGCACGGCCAAACTTTCAGGAAACATTCCTCACACACAAAGAAAGAAAATATGTTAAGTGGACATGTGTCCAGAAACGCTTACTTTCCATGTTAGAGCTCGTTTTATTACTTCTCTTCAAATCACAATAATCATGGAATGGAAACACACAGCTACAGAACGTACCAGCGTGACTTCAAACACTTTTTTTACAGGAAATGTTCAAAATGTCCTCCGTTAGCAAGGATACATGCATCCACCCTCCGTCTCTACATTTGGTACCGGGGTTGCGTAGACAAGAGCTTTCAAATGCCCCCATAAATGAAAGTCAAGAGGGTTGAGGTCAGGAGAGCGTGGAGGCCATGGAATTGGTCCGCCTCTACCAATCCATCGGTCACCGAATTTGTTGTTGAGAAGCGTACGAACACTTCTACTGAAATGTGCAGGAGCTCCATCGTGCATGAACCACATGTTGTATCGTACTTGTAATGACACATGTTCTAGCTGCACAGGTAGAGTATCCCGTATGAAATCATGTTGGTGAATCGAGGAAGTACAGTACATACTGACGACATAAAATGAGCTCTAATATGGAAATTAAGCGTTTCCGGACACATGTCCACATAACATCTTTTCTTTATTTGTGTGTGAGGAATGTTTCCTGAAAGTTTGGCCTTACCTTTTTGTAACACCCTGTATACATGGACCGTATTCTGGTAATTAACAACGAAAACAGACGTATATGCCAGAATGAGATTTTCACTCTGCAGCGGAGTGTGCGCTGATGTGAAACTTCCTGGCAGATTAAAACTGTGTGCCGGACCGAGCCTCAAACTCGGGACCTTTGCCTTTCGCGGGCAAGTGCTCTACCAACTGAGCTACCCAAGCACGACTCACGCCCCAGCTGAGGCTAAGCCATGTCTCCACAATATCCTTTCTTTCAGGGGTGCTAGTTCTGTAAGTTTCGCAGGAGAGCTTCTGTGAAGTTTGGAAGGTAGGAGGCGAGGTACTGGGGGAAGTAAAGCTATGAGACGGGGCGTGAGTCGCAAAGATCCCGAGTTCGAGTCTCGGTCCGGCACACGGTTTTCATCTGCCAGGAAGTTTCAGATCAATATGGTTATAGAATTATGCATTCTGATGCATTACAAATTGTTGCTTTAATATTACGTTAAACGGGCAAGCATCAGCTGGTATTATTATTACATGTCACTATATCTACACTCCTGGAAATGGAAAAAAGAACACATTGACACCGGTGTGTCAGACCCACCATACTTGCTCCGGACACTGCGAGAGGGCTGTACAAGCAATGATCACACGCACGGCACAGCGGACACACCAGGAACCGCGGTGTTGGCCGTCGAATGGAGCTAGCTGCGCAGCATTTGTGCACCGCCGCCGTCAGTGTCAGCCAGTTTGCCGTGGCATACGGAGCTCCATCGCAGTCTTTAACAATGGTAGCATGCCGCGACAGTGTGGACGTGAACCGTATGTGCAGTTGACGGACTTTGAGCGAGGGCATATAGTGGGCATGCGGGAGGCCGGGTGGACGTACCGCCGAATTGCTCAACACATGGGGCGTGAGGTCTCCACGGTACATCGATGTTGTCGCCAGTGGTCGGCGGAAGGTGCACGTGCCCGTCGACCTGGGACCGGACCGCAGCGACGCACGAATGCACGCCAAGACCGTAGGATCCTACGCAGTGCCGTAGGGGACCGCACCGCCACTTCCCAGCAAATTAGGGACACTGTTGCTCCTCGGGTATCGGCGAGGACCATTCGCAACCGTCTCCATGAAGCTGGGCTACGGTCCCGCACACCGTTAGGCCGTCTTCCGCTCACGCCCCAACATCGTGCAGCCCGCCTCCAGTGGTGTCGCGACAGGGGTGAATGAAGGGACGAATGGAGACGTGTCGTCTTCAGCGATGAGAGTCGCTTCTGCCTTGGTGCCAATGATGGTCGTATGCGTGTTTGGCGCCGTGCAGGTGAGCGCCACAATCAGGACTGCATACGACCGAGGCACACAGGGCCAACACCCGGCATCATGGTGTGGGGAGCGATCTCCTACACTGGCCGTACACCTCTGGTGATCGTCGAGGGGACACTGAATAGTGAACGGTACATCCAAACCGTCATCGAACCCATCGTTCTACCATTCCTAGACCGGCAAGGGAACTTGCTGTTCCAACAGGACAATGCACGTCCGCATGTATCCCGTGCCACCCAATGTGTCTAGAAGGTATAAGTCAACTACCCTGGCCAGCAAGGTCTCCGGATCTGTCCCCCATTGAGCATGTTTGGGACTGGATGAAGCGTCGTCTCACGCGGTCTGCACGTCCAGCACGAACGCTGGTCCAACTGAGGCGCCAGGTGGAAATGGCATGGCAAGCCGTTCCACAGGACTACATCCAGCATCTCTACGATCGTCTCCATGGGAGAATAGCAGGCTGCATTGCTGCGAAAGGTGGATATACACTGTACTAGTGCCGACATTGTGCATGCTCTGTTGCCTGTGTCTATGTGCCTGTGGTTCTGTCAGTGTGATCATGTGATGTATCTGACCCCAGGAATGTGTCAATTAAGTTTCCCCTTCCTGGGACAATGAATTCACGGTGTTCTTATTTCAATTTCGAGGAGTGTATAATCAATTAGAAACTAAAATGACTCTAACATGGTTTGTTTTTATTGTTAATTACCAGATGCCAGAAGATAGTCCATGTATACGATCGAAACTTAGTAAAGGTGTTGACAGCAGTTGACGGTTTAGTTATAGAAATACATATTTCATGTAATACCGAAAAATGTGTAAGTGTCGAAAACTTCATAGAGTATCGACGATACTTGCAAGTGCGACCGACTCGCCGCCCAAACCATCGTACCTTCGTCTCTGCTGCCGTTTCCCCAGACTAACCCGACTGCCTTCTCAGGACTCTCCTATAGAGCTTCCCAAAACCGATTGCCGCAGCCGCTGTAGCTTCCTACCCATGGACTACCGTATCTTCCTGGTCTCAGAACGCGTATTACCTGTACAGTGCGAATCATGTAAATAATAGTTTCTTTCACTAAAGTTGTAAATGGCGTTGCACATGCGTCACCAGTACAAGAAAATGAAAATTAATTGGTAGCTTCTGTGTTAATCGGTAAATGAGTCTGGCTGTTATTAATGTTATTTGTAACTATGCAAATTTTTCGCAGGAAAGAAACATATGTTATGGCCCAGACGGTGTTTGTTCATTTATCAAAACATATGCGTATCATTTGATAATTTGTATGTAATGCCTTCCTTATAGGAAACTATCTCCTCCTGTTCATTCGTTCATATTGGTTGTATCTCTCACCACTCTCTCGTAATTTACACTAACTTGTATCATATTATTTATCTCGTTTTCGTGTAAATGTAATTACACTATGTCTTCTGAAAGTATATTATGATACTACAGCACTTCTTGTTCGATATGTTGTCAGGTGTAAGTATGTTTCTTATGGCTACGTGATTAAAAAATGATTGACTGTGTAATTATAATATTTAACTTTTTTGTTCCAGACTGGTATATTGTATTGCAATTCTGAGTACCTGAAATGTTAGCTTTTATCATCAGTTATCCAACGATATCTTGAATGTTAAAATGTGGTAAGGACTTTTGGTGCTAAGTGCTACGTACTTCCGTATCTTTCATTCCGAATAATCGTTTAGTTGCCATTTCCATCAGTGAGTTTAGAAATTCCGAAGGAAACACATATGTCTTTGTCTCATTTGCGCACAAGTCTTCAAAAATTCTGTCAAACTCTAACACTAGGTCTCTTATGCCTTCCAAATCGACTTCCATTTCTTCTTCTCTTACATCAGCAGACAGTTTCTCCGCCTCCTAGAGGCTTTAATTGTGTTCTTTCCAGTTTTCTACACTCTCCTCTACGCTTAACAATAGAATTCCCACTGCACGCATAACCTTGGTACCTCAGATTTTAATTTCATCGAAGGTTGTTTTGAATTTTCTGTATGCTGAATTTCTCCTTCCGATGACCATTTCCTTTTTCGTTTCCTCACATTTTCTCTGCAGCCATTGTGTTTTGACTTCCCTATCCATTATTCACTCTTAAGTGACTTATATTGTTGTAATCATGTCTTTTCCTGAACAATTTTGTAGTTTTTGTACGTCTTTCTTTCGTCGATGAATTGAAGTATGTCTTTTGCTTTTCAGTTCCCTTTCTTGTATCTACATTTGTCTGCCAAACTTCTGAGATGGCCCTTTTCACAGATGTAAATTCGTCTTCAGCTGAACTGCCTACTGTGTTATTATTCATTGCAATATCTACATCTACATGACTACTCTGCAATTCACATTTAAGTGCTTGGCAGAGGGTTCATCGAACCACAATCATACTATCTCTCTACTATTCCACTCCCGAACAGCGAGCGGGAAAAACGAACACCTAAACCTTTCTGTTCGAGCTCTGATTTCTCTTATTTTATTTTGATGATCATTCCTACCTATGTAGGTTGGGCTCAACAAAATATTTTCGCATTCGGAAGAGAAAGTTGGTGACTGAAATTTCGTAAAAAGGTCTCGCCGCGACGAAAAACGTCTATGCTGTAATGACTTCCATCCCAACTCGTGTATCATATCTGCCACACTCTCTCCCCTATAACGCGAAAATACAAAACGAGCTGCCCTTCTTTGCACCCTCTCGATGTCCTCCGTCAATCCCACCTGGTAAGGATCCCACACCGCGCAGCAATATTCTAACAGAGGACGAACGAGTGTAGTGTAAGCTGTCTCTTTAGTGGACTTGTTGCATCTTCTAAGTGTCCTGCCAATGAAACGCAACCTTTGGCTCGCCTTCCCGACAATATTATCTATGTGGTCCTTCCAACTGAAGTTGTTTGTAATTTTAACACCCAGGTACTTAGTTGAATTGACAGCCTTGAGAATTGTACTATTTATCGAGTAATCGAATTCCAACGGATTTCTTTTGGAACTCATGTGGATCATCTCACACTTTTCGTTATTTAGCGTCAACTGCCACCTGACACACCATACAGCAATCTTTTCTAAATCGCTTTGCAGCTGATACTGGTCTTCGTATGACCTTACTAGACGGTAAATTACAGCATCATCTGCGAACAACCTAAGAGAACTGCTCAGATTGTCACCCAGGTCATTTATATAGATCAGGAACAGTAGAGGTCCCAGGACGCTTCCCTGGGGAACACCTGATATCACTTCAGTTTTACTCGATGATTTGCCGTCTATTACTACGAACTGCGACCTTCCTGACAGGAAATCACGAATCCAGTCGCACAACTGAGACGATACCCCATAGCTCCGCAGCTTGATTAGAAGTCGCTTGTGAGGAACGGTGTCAAAAGCTTTCCGGAAATCTAGAAATACGGAATCAACTTGAGATCCCCTGTCGATAGCGGCCATTACTTCGTGCGAATAAAGAGCTAGCTGCGTTGCACAAGAGCGATGTTTTCTGAAGCCATGCTGATTACGTGTCAATAGATCGTTCCCTTCGAGGTGATTCATAATGTTTGAATACAGTATATGCTCCAAAACCCTACTGCAAACCGACGTCAATGATATAGGTCTGTAGTTAAATGGATTACTCCTACTACCCTTCTTGAACACTGGTGCGACCTGCGCAATTTTCCAATCTGTAGGTACAGATCTATCGGTGAGCGAGCGGTTGTATATGAGTGCTAAGTAGGGAGCTATAGTATCAGCGTAATCTGAAAGGAACCTAATCGGTATACGATCTGGACCTGAAGACTTGCCCGTATCAAGCGATTTGAGTTGCTTCGCAACCCCTAAGGTATCTACTTCTAAGAAACTCATGCTAGCAGATGTTCGTGTTTCAAATTCTGGAATATTCCATTCGTCTTCCCTGGTGAAGGAATTTCGGAAAAACAAAACATATGCGAATAATTTGATAATTTATGTGCAATGTCTTCCTTATAGGAAACTGCCTCCTCCTATTCATGCATTCATATTGGTGGTATCTCTGACCACTCTCTCGTAATTCACATTAATTTTTATCATATTATTAATCTCGTTTTCGTGTAAATTTACAGCTTCAGAGAACTTCAAAAGTACATCATCATTCCTCACTTCTTTAGTATCTCGGTTATTTCAACATTGATTTTTCGGGAGGATTCTGTTAAATTCAGCTTACTCTTCATCATTTTTGAATTGTGATCTGACTCTATATCTGGTCTTGGGTACGCCATAAAGTCTAGTGTTAGAGGTTGGAATATCCATCTGACAGTGATTTAATCCAGCTGGAATCTTCGTGTGTGTGTAGACCATTTCCATGTACACATTCTCCTCTTGCGAATTTTCCCTAATATAGGGACAATAATTTGGCAATAGGAGTACATTTGACTATGGTACTGCGTTGGATACAATAATATAACACTCGCAAAAATTTTGTTTAGTAGGTTGTGGCGGCCCTTTAATGTTCATGAACTGTTCGGTGGAAAAATAATCAAACTTACCTCTGCCGTTAATACTGTGCATTTATTTTAACTAATTAAGTACTTTTTTAATCGTTTAAACGGTTCCTAACAAGACTGTTATCATGAAATTACTTTCACTATGGAAAGAATGACTTGTAATCTATGTTTGCTTCACTATATTACCTAACCAGCTTCCTCCGTGAAACAGTTATAGCATGTCTAAACCGTGACCTACGTTAACATTAAGGCAATCGATATCAGAAGGTTCAGTGACACACTGAACTAGTACTGTTAATTAAT
Organism: Schistocerca gregaria; assembly: GCF_023897955.1. Classification (NCBI taxonomy): domain Eukaryota; kingdom Metazoa; phylum Arthropoda; class Insecta; order Orthoptera; family Acrididae; genus Schistocerca; species Schistocerca gregaria. The sequence continues at coordinate 436,573,155 of NC_064927.1, forward strand.
TATATCACTTCCTACCTGCTTATCTCCTTCAACATCTCGCTTATTGTGGCAGTGTAGTCTACACAGGTTAAGAAAGTAGCTAGTATCTGCCAACTGACAAGCCACTTTGAAAGTTGTATAATGTTGAAAATGATGTGGAAACTTTGGATTGAAATGTTAAGTGTTTCAGAATGATATCTATGGCATTGAATTTAAGAAAGCATCATTTATTAACTAAGTTATATAAATTTTATAAAATAAAATTTTAAAAATGTTTATTTAAATGAAATTTGAGAGGAAAACAAAAATATTTCATTTACTTGCAAAGCTAAATATCTGTAAATCTTATTACCGCCTTTATAAATCAATTTCAATAAAGCAAAAGATCTTCACTAACTATTAAAGTAGATCGCAACAGATCGCAACTGTATTCGAAATGATCCTTTCTACTTCCTTGAGATTAAGCAAAAATATTAGCGCAATGGATGGCTGAAGGCCCTTAACTTTTAAAATCAGTCCAAACAGAAAAATTGAAGATAACCGCTTTACTAATTCATACTTAAGTTCGTAGCTGTGAAGCAGCACTGGCTATTTAACAGTTGTTAGAATCGTTAATAAAAACAAAGCTCGGTGCACTTTGTTGACACGCACTAAATTTCACCAAAGAATCTGAATCACACGGTAGTCTATAGTCACTGAAACACGCTGAGTATGTGACTTTGAATATATTATGAAAATTTAGAAAAAACGCTGATCTTCACACTTTTATAAATTTAAATTGAAACTAAGATAAGATCGTGGTGGTGATTTCTATACACACTTCGAAATATCGCGTCATACAGCTTCCGCACTGTTTGCACGTTCTTCTTTCCTGCATGCAACACTCCGTGGAATTATCATCCAAAGAACTGCACGTACCACAAAACATCCATCTGTGGTTGGTAATTATAATTTAGAGCACAAAGCGTCCACATTTTGTCAACCCCAATATTCTTCTCGGATCACACGCAGCGTAGAATAGCCATGTCTTTACATGAGCAAACGATACGACGAACTCGCAAATTGCACTGACTGATCTCTGTGCTTACGCCAACTTGCGGCAAGCCTCCTCGTCAAATGGGTTCCCAGGTCCAGAGACAAATTATTTTTCTAATCTGGGTGGGATTATATGTGCCTTTTGATAGTCATGAACCATGAACCATAGACCTCGCCGTTGGTGGGGAGGCTTGCGTGCCTCAGGGATACAGATAGCCGTACCGTAGGTGCAACCAAAACGGAGGGGTATCTGTTGAGAGGCCAGACAAACGTATTGTTCCTGAAAAGGGGCAGCAGCCTTCTCAGTAGTTGCAGGGGCAACAGTCTGGATGGATGATTGACTGATCTGGCCTTGTAACATTAACCAAAACGGCCTTGCTGTGCTGGTACTGCAAACGGCTGAAAGCAAGGGGAAATTACGGCCGTAATTTTTCCCGAGGGCATGCAGCTTTACTGTATGGATAAATGATGATGGCGTCCTCTGGGGTAAAATATTCCGGTGGTAAAATAGTCCCCCATTCTGATCTCAGGGCGGGAACTACTCAGGAGAACGTCGTTATCAGGAGAAAGAAAAGTGGCGTTCTACGGATCGGAGCGTGGAATGTCAGATCCCTTAATCGGGCACGTAGGTTAGAAAATTTAAAAAGGGAAATGAATAGGTTAAAGTTAGATATAGTGGGAATTAGTGAAGTTCGGTGACAGGAGGAACAAGAATTTTGGTCAGGTGAATACAGGGTTATAAATACAAAATCAAATAGAGGTAATGCAGGAGTAGGTTTAATAATGAATAAAACAATAGGAATACGGGTAACCTACTACAAACAGCACGCATTGTTGTGGCCAAGATAGACACGAAGCCCACGCCTACGACAGTAGTACAAGTCTATATGCCAACTAGCTCTGCAAATGACGAAGAAATTGAAGAAATGTATGATGAGGTAAAAGAAATTATTCAGATAGTGAAGGGAGACGAAAATTAAATAGTCATGGGTGACTGGAATTCGATAGTAGGAAAAGAAGAGAAGGAAACGTAGTAGGTGAATATCGATTGAGGGTAAGAAATGAAAGAGGAAGCCGTCTGGTGGAATTTTGCACAGAGCACAACTTAATCATAGCTAACACTTGGTTCAAGAATCATAAAAGAAGGCTGTATATATGGAAGAAGCCTGGAGATACTGACAGGTTTCACATATGCAATTTTGTCATATGATGACATGTTGGAGACCGTGGCTGTTTTTGAAGACAAATGTTGATGGTGTTAGGGCAGCAACCAACCACAAGTTTACTTTCAGTTCCTTTATTCAAAGGAAACCGTTACCGGTTTCGAATAGTTGTGATTCATCATCAGACGGTTTACATGCTTTCTTTCTGACATTTGGTGTGTTTTTATAGATTAATTGTCCTAAAATATAAATAAAACATAATTATAAGCACGCCACACACAGATGGTAGCGTTACATATTTTCGTTGCATGTGACTTACGTGAAAAGTCGGTTTTGAGTGATTGTTTTCATAACGTTCGTCCAGTCGATGTAAATGCATCCCCACTGATCCTCGTTGTTGCACACGTAATCGTTCTCACTGTACACTTTAGATTTGTCGCTCAGATCATTTCAACCACGCATCACATGTTTTGATACATACAAAGATCTTACAAACATATGAGTGTCACAGATGCTATGATGTATCGTAACATTTGGCGATGATGACCTATGTTTGGAAAGGATCATATATTCTTTTACAAAACTATAATGCCTTTTACATTAGTACAGAGGCATTGATTTTTTAAAAATCTGATATCGCTAATTTAATTATGAAGTTTTTTATATATATTTAGAACTGTATAGGTAAAATAGTATATTATTTTATTACATTTGGCAGCATGAGAATTATAGTAAGATATAAATTTGCTACATGATCTGCAGATAGGTATATTAATATTATTTGCTTTGGAGGTTGGAAAGTAATTTTTGGAAATTTTGCAGGAAAGGGGTGTTAGCTAACAATGTTTGTTCGTTAAGGATATAGTCTGGGGTGCTGTTTTTGTGTGTGCCTATTTCTAAATCTTCTAATATATTCATAGTGGCTCTTTTTTCTGTTGGATGCAAAATTTTTAAGTTATCCTCAATGTTTCCAACAGAATGGTTTTCTTCAGCAATATGGGCTGCAAATGCTGATTTGTTCAAGCTACCAAGTCTTAGAGCATCAATATGTTCTTTGTATCTAATTTCAAAACTTCTGCCTGTCTGTCCAATGTAGAATTTTGGGCATGTATCACATTTGAGTTAGTATATTCCTGATTTACGGTAGGGACTCTTGGAGGTGTTTACATCATGAATTACTTTTTGTTGTAATTTATTATTTGTGGAAAAGCTGATTCTGATATTTTTCTTCTTTTTAAATAAGTTTTCTATTTGGTATGAAAGTGGGCCTATGTATGGAAGAGTAGCATATTTAGGTTTGGCTTCAGTGGCACACTGATTTGGCTTGAAGTGACTGCTGTGAAGTGGATCTGTGGTTTTTGTCTGCATTTTGTTGTGGAGTTTTTCTATTATTGTGGGTTTATATTCATTATTATGAGCAACTGTTTTAATTATATTGATTTCATTTGGTCTGTGTCACTCATAGGTACTTTTTAATTCGGTGTAGCATCGTTCTGAAATATGCCATTTTTTGTTGGCGGGGTGGCAAGATGAGTTGCTAATACTGACATCTGTGGTGGTAGGTTTTCTGTAAATACTGAATTGATGTTTATTGTTACTATTGCAAATTTTCAGGTCTAGAAAGTTAATGCTTTTATTAGTTTCATGTTTAACTGTGAATTTAATATTTTTGTGCATTTTGCTAAGATCTGCTGCTAATGCATCTATTTCATTGCTTGTACCATCAAAAAGCAGTATTGTATCATCAACATATCTTCTGTAGTATATTATTTTGTTTGAGATGTGCTGGTTGGCAGAAAAGAATTTTTGTTCTATATGGTTGATGTAAATGTCAGCCAATATCCCAGGTAAGCTACTTCCCATTGTCAAACCATCATGTTGTTGGTACAGTTTGTTGTTGAAGCTAAAGTAATTATGCTACAGAATAAGTGAAAGTATTTCTATGAGTTCACAGATCTCTACAACACTAATTTTCTTATATTTCAGCAGATTATTTCTTATAACGTTAATAGTCTCTTTGACAGGGATGCTCGTGTACAGGTTGACTATGTCTAGTGATGCTAATTTAGCTGTTGGTGGGATGTGGATGTCTTTAATTAAGCTTATGAGTTCATGTGTGTTATGTATGGTGTAGGCTCTGAGCACTATGCGACTTAACATCTGCGGTCATCAGTCGCCTAGAACTTAGAACTAATTAAACCGAACTAACCTAAGGACATCACACACATCCATGCCCGAGGCAGGATTGGAACCTGCGACCGTAGCAGTCGCGCGGACTGAGCGCCTAGAACCGCGAGACCACCGCGGCCGGGGTATGGTGTAGTTATTCTCAAATGTATATTATTTGGTAATGAGGTCTTTTAATTTATGGCTTATGAAGTATGCAGGGCTGTTTCTTGAGTTAAAAATCGGGCGAATGGGACAATTTTCTTTATGAACCTTTGGCTGTGCACGCAGTTTTGGTGCAGAGGGATTCATTGTTATGCAGTTACGTATTTCATATTTGTTCAGTAAAAAGTTACAGTTTTGTAGTAGCTTTCGGAGTTTAGTTTGGAACTTTACTGTAGGATCTGTCTTTATTTCAATAACATTGTTGCTATGGAAAAATTGCAAGGTTTTCTCTACATATTCTCTTTCATGCATTATGATTAAAGAATTTCCTTTGTCAGCTTTTACTATGAGCGCTTTACTTTCAGACAGTTTGCTGTTAATATTTTTCAAATATTTAAGTCCAGTGTTTTTGCGGGTATTATTTGTTTGAAGTTGTTTCATTATCAGTTTATTTGTCTTGTATGCAACTGCATTTATCTCACATGTGTCTAGTTTTGCTGTGTCATAAGCAAGCTTTGTGCAGGCATTGAGGTTTTTAACACTGTGATTATTGAGATTTGTTCCAGTATTATGTTTCAGACTTTTATTTAATAAAGTGAGTTCACTGCTGCTAAAAGCAGCACAAAGAGCTTACAAACATATGAGTGTCACAGATGCTATGATATATCGTAACATTTGACGATGATGTCCTATGTTTGGAAAGGATATATTATATAATTGTAAGACAGGGTTTAGGAACCAGGTTTTAAATTGTAAGGCATTTCCAGGGGCAGATGTGGACTCTGACCACAATCTGTTGGTTATGACCTGTAGATTAAAACTAAGGAAACTGCAAAAAGTTGGGAATTTAAGGAGATGGAACCTGGATAAACTGACTAAACCAGAGGTTGTACAGAGTTTCAGGGAGAGCATAAGGGAACAATTAAAAAGAAAGGGGGATGAAATACAGTAGAATAAGAATGGGTAGCTTTGAGGGATGAAGTAGTCAAGGCAGCAGAGGATAAAGTAGGTAAAAGGCGAGGGCTAGTAGAAATCCTTGGGTGACATAAGAAACATTGAATTTAATTGATGAAAGGAGAAAATATAAAAATGCAGTAAATGAAGCAGGCAAAAAGGAATACAAACGTCTCAAAAATGAGATCGACAGGAACTGCAAAATGACTAAGCAGGCATGGCTAGAGGACAAATGTAAGGATGTAGAGGCTTATTTCACTAGGGGTAAGATAGATACTGCCTACAGGAAAATTAAAGAGACCTTTGGAGAAAAGAGAAACACTTGTATGAATATCAAGAGCTCAGATGGAAACCTAGTTCTAAGCAAAGAAGGGAAAGCAGAAATGTGGAAGGAGTATATAAGGGATTTGTACAAGGGCGATGTACATGAAGGCAACATTATGGAAATGGAAGAGGAAGTTGATGATGATGATGAAATGGGAGATAAGAGTGTGCGTGAAGAATCTGACAGAGCACTGAAAGACCTAAGTTGAAACAAGGCCCCGCGAGTAGACAACATTCTATTAGAACAACTGACGGCTTTGCGAGAGCGAGCCATGACAAAACTCTTCAATCTGATGAACAAGATGTGTGAGACAGGCGAAATACCCTCAGACTTCAAGAAGAATATAATAATTCCAATCCCAAAGACGGCAGGTGTTGTCAGATGTGAAAATTACCGAACTATCAGTTTAATAAGTCACAGCTGCAAAATACTAACGCGGATTCTTTACAGACGAATGGAAAAACTAGTAGAAGCCGACCTCGGGGAATATCAGTTTGGATTCCGTAGAAATATGGGAACACGTGAGGCAATACTGACCCTACGACTTATTTTAGAAGCTAGATCTATGTTTCCAGCATTTGTAGACTTAGAGAAAGCTTTTGACAATGTTGACTGGAATACTCTCTTTCAAATTCTGAAGGTGGCAGGGGTAAACCACTGGGAGCGAAAGGCTATTTACAATTTGTACAGAAACCAGATGGCAGTTATAAGGGTCGAGGGACATGAAAGGGAAGCAGTGGTTGGGAAGGTAGTGAAACAGGGATGTAGCCTCTCCCCAATGTTGTCTAATCTGTATACTGAGCAAGCAGTAAAGGAATCAAAAGAAAAATCCATGGAGAACAAATAAAAACTTTGAGGTCCGCCGATGACATTGTAATTCTGTCAGAGACAGCAAAGGACCTGGAAGAGCAGTTGAACGGGATGGACAGTGTCTTGAAAGGAGGATGTACGATGAACATCAGAGAAAGCAAAACGAGGATAATGGAATGTAGTCGAATTGAGTCGGGTGATGCTGAGGGAATTAGATTAGGAAATGAGACACTTAAAGTAGTAAAGGAGTTCTGCTATTTGGGGAGCAAAATAACTGATGTGGTCGAAGTGGAGAGGATATAAAATGTACAATGGCAATGGCAAGGAAAGCGTTTCTAAAGAAGAGAAATTTGTTAACGTCGAGTATAGATTTAAGTGTAAGGAAATCGTTTCTGAAAGTATTTGTATGGAGTGTAGCCATGTATGGAAATGAAACGTGGACGATAAATAGTTTGAACAAGAAGAGAATAGAAGCTTTCGAAATGTGGTGCTACAGGAGGATGCTAAAGATTAGATGTGTAGATCACATAACTAATGAGGATGTGTTGAATAGGATTGGGGAGAAGAGGAGTTTGTGGCACTACTTGACTAGAAGAAGGGATCGTTTGGTAGGACATGTTCTGAGGCATCAATTCTACTTGCACAAGTGTAAATGAAAAAAAAAAAAAACTAAATAATGTTACAATATTTATTTAACCTGATAAGTATAATAAACAGAATTAGCTAAAATTAATAAAAAGACATACTATGATCAAATTATAACTTTCAGTTATTGTGTGTTTGTTGGTAGTGTAGTTACACTAGAAGGTTGACACAGATGCTCTTCTGTTGCCTGGAGATACCGTTAAATTCCTGCAGGCCACTACCCATACGACAGTATCACGTGAGTAGACTCTGTATCACGTCGGTATAAAAGGCGCTGTTAGTAAGAGGTACCAAATAGGAGAGGGTGGGCAGCACGGTTTTGTAGTTCACAGAAGGGCACTACAGAAATATCAGTTCATACTGGAATAGTTTGGAGAAAACGTCAATTACATGGCAAATGTAATTCTTCAGAAATCAAGCAAAGTACTGCTGTTGCTCATACGCACTATCTATCTCTTGTAAGCAGAAGATGTAGGTGAACAGGTAGATTCGGTCTTCATGGGTTTTCGATAGGCATTCATCAATGTATTGCGCTGCCAAATGGTAAACGAGACAAGAAGAGGCACATCTACATCTTTGCTCCTTAAGACAGGGTGCATCCTGTACAAGCCTCATTTTCTATTCCTTTTGCGACAAGAAAGGCTGTAAGTAGCTTTGTGTACAATCTCGGCTTTTTAATTTTGAATTTTACCTCCGTCGTTCCGCGACTATTAATCTGTAGGCTGAGCAAGCAGTAAAGGAAACCACGAAAAAATTTGGAAAGAGAATTAAAACTGAAGGATGAGATATAAAAACTGGGTTTCGGCACTGACGTTGCAATTTTGTCAGATAGGAAAAAGGACTTAGAAGAGAAGTTGAAGTGACTGGATAGTGTCTTGAAAAAAAGTTGTGGAGTGAACATCAAGAAAAGTAAAACAGTGGTAATGTAGTCTAAATAAATCAGGCGATGCTGAGGGAAATAGATTAGGAAATAAGACACTGAAAGTAGTGGATGTCTTTTACAATTGGGCAGCGAAATGACTGATGGTGGTTGAAGCAGAGAGGATATAAAAATCAGATTAGCTATAGCAAGAAAAGCGTTTCTGAATGGTATCTAATTTGAATTTAAGTGCTTGGAAGATTTTTTGGAAGGTATTTGTCTGGAGTGTAGCCATATACGCAAGCGATACGTGGACAATAAAAGGTTGAGACAAGGAAAGAATAGAAGCGGTTGAAATGTGGTGCTAAAAATAATTACATGAGTAAAAAGATTAAATGGACATATAGAATTACTAATGAAGAGCTGCTGAATTGAGATGGAGGAAAAATAAAACTTTCGACGCATCTTCATTAAAAGAAGGAAATAAATGATGGATACACCCTGAGGCCTAAAGGAATCCTCAGTCTGGTCACGGATTATTCACCTCGTTCTCGTAGAGATTGCGAAGATAATATCAGGCTAATTACGATAGTCTCAAGGGCTGTTGGGCAGGCGTTCTTCCCCCGCTCCCTATGAATGCGATGACAAGGGACTATAATATTTATTTTTATTTTATTTATTGGTTATTTACCCCAACCAGATTAGGGACTTAAGGTGCTCTCTCTTACTTCTAACCAGGAACAACCCAGTCCAGAGATTTCGCAAAGAAGTTCACAGTAATAATAGTCATAATGATAATAGTAACAGTTGATACTAATAATAATAATAATAATAATAATAATAATAACAATGATAATGATAATGGTAGTGAATGGCATGCGGAATTACATACATTATTTTAGTACTTTTGAGTCTATGATTAGAGTTCTCAGGAGTGAAAACAATATAGATGAAGGAGGAGACTGAGGTCAGAGTGACAGTAGAAGATAGGAAACAATAAAACACAAGGAGAGGACTATGCTAACAAGAGGGAGGGGTGGGGAGTTGTGGGGTAGAGGGAATCTGCGAGTATGGGATAGATAGCTATCGTGATGGAAGGTGAGGCATTAACTGTATGTTGAAGCTGAGTAGGGATTTGGTTTCTCTGATATTTTGTGGAAGATTGTTCCAGAGTCGGGTACCTGATACGGGGAATGATTGAGAGGATATGGCTCTATTACGTGCTGGTACAGAGAGGATTTTACTGTGTTGAGAGCTGGTTTTTCTGCTGTCCTGTTTAGACAGTAGCGCAAAAGTGGACGATAAATAAGAGGGGTTGCAGTGATTGAGAAGACTATAGAGCAAGCATGGGCAGCCTGTACGCTTATTGGCATGTAGCCAAGATAACTGCTTCTAGGGAGGCGTGATAAGGTCGAAGAAACGAATGTCACAAATGTATCTTGCGTAAGCATTCATTTCCAGTTACAAATTGTGTGAGCTTTCGTATGAAAGTTCTTGGAGAATGACATCACCATAGTCGAGTATAAGGAGGATAAGTGACTCTACAAGCTTCTTTTTAAGCTCGAAAGGAAACAGTCTTCTATATTTCTGTAGTGAGTGAAATGACGCTGACACCTTCTTGCAGACTGCAATTGTGTGTTCAGTCAAATCTAGGTGATGTCAGAATTATTCTCAAGAAGAAGAAAATGTTGTTTCTGTGCTTTTTGGATTAACAGTGGAAGATATTCTTTGTATAGAGAGGCAATGAGTCTTTTATGACCGACTAAGATTGTTTCTGTTTTAGGTGGGTTAAGTTTCAAAACTAATTTCTGTGCCCAGTCCTACAAGACAAGTAAATCAATATTTACATGCTGGATTTCTGGACACAAGTTTGTTGGTTTCGCACTTGGATGCAGATGGAGATCACCAGTGCATATTTACAGTGAGAGAGAACAGTTGAGACGTCATTAACTTATAATGAGAAAAGTGGTGGACCCAATACTGATCCCTGAGGAACTCCCATTACCACATTCATCCAGTGTGACTTTTTGTTCCAATAATTACACATTCTTTCCGCAATGTAAGGTATGAGTGGAACCGTTCTACAGCACTTGCAGAAAATATTAGGCTTTTGAGTTTGGAAAGTAATATGTAATTTTACTAGATTGGGAAAACGAATTAGGAGTTAAGGAGACTGGATAGTGTCTTGAAAAAAAGTGGTGAGGTGAATATCAAGAAAAGTGAAACGGAGATAATGGAATGTAGTCGAAATAAATCAGGCTTTGCTGAGCAAAAGAGATTAGAAAATAAGACACTAAACGTAGTAGATGAGTTTTGCTATTTGGGTAGTGAAATAATTGTGTCGAATGCTTTTCTGAAATCTGAAAAACAGATAATAGTCTCCTACTGTTTGTCCATGGTTTGTTTTAAATCGTCAGTCACTTTTATAAGAGCAGTAGCCGTGCTGCCATTTCGCTGGAAACCAGACTGGTGTTCATCCAAAAGGTTGTGTAATGTTAAATAATTAGTGACCTGTCCATGAACTATATTTTCTAAAACCTTATAGTGAGGGTAGAATGCAGATTGGCAGATTCCTTCTTTGGTAATGGTTTTATGAGTCCCAGCTTCCACTCTGATGGGGATGTGGAAGAGGTTAAAGAATTGCTAAAAAAATTCCTTTGTTATGGGCGGCAGTGGATCCACGAGAAAACTAATCATTTGCACTGTAATATTCTCTTGTTCTGCAGCTGCAGAACGAATTCGCGCAATTGACTTCCTGACCGTGTTAGGGCTTACGATCTGCAGAGAAAATTTCCTGTATCCACTAACCACTGATGCATTAAAGGAATCGATAGTCTTTGCCCTTGTGTGTTAGTAAAGTATAGATCTCGGCGCTACGAAATACTCATTTAGATCTTCAATAGGAAGAAGGAGTTCAACTGCAGATTTGGCGAACGGTAGGAACTACCCATCGCCATGCACTTTACAGTGATTAGCAGAGGACAGATGTAGGTACATCTGTTCCGTTCCCCTAAAGATTCTTTTATGAAACTTTTTTCTGGGGTGCCTTTAGTACAATCTACTGGAAGGAATTAAGCCTTCAAACATGAAGACGAATTATTTTACTGGCCAACAACCGTGCCCATGAAATGTTTCATTGACCCTCAGCTGTGAAGAGGAATTGTTCTATTGACCTTTACTCGGCGGCCAAGATGCGCAGTAATAGAACTGGGTGTGATGGATGTGGCGGTGCACGGTACGGTTGGCAGTCACTGACAAGATGTTACACGATGCTGTGTAGGTGGTCCGACGTGAAACTGAGATGAGCCGCTGACCTTGTTCTGTCCCGGAAGCCACGTGCTCGGCCTTGTGCGGTTGCGACGTTCCCAAGGAACCAAAGGCGGACCCGCCTCTCGGCTGGCGGATCGCCTCGCGCGATAAATGCTAACCGGAGCAGTTCATTACGAAACCGCTGTGGCCATGGAATGCCTTATATTCATCCTGTGGGAAAATAATTTCGTCTTATACTCTTGAGTCAAAGAGTGCGGAATTGCGGACGTCTCAGATTTTTGGAAAGTTTAAGCACCTCTAAAGGGAACGTTTGCGCAGGAAATTCCAAGGACTCCAGTACCGTCTACGCGAAAAAGGATCTCTAAGCCCACCTCGATGTAAGCCTAATACACAGTGCGCTGAGACAACTGTTCTACATGAAGGCAATCCTAGGAATATGGAACAGTACTTTGAAAAGATACCAAAGATCTGTGACAGCACAGCATGGTACATCTGAAACTACATCTATGTTTGGAAAGGCACCTTGCAACCTGTGGTGGAGGGTACTTGAGGTCTCACAGTCACTTTTCCCCTTCCATGTTTCATTTGCTAGAGGTGCCTGGGAAGAACGAATCTCAGTAAGCCTCTAACACTTAAAACTTCCGGGATGATAGTTCTCCACTTTACCTCGGAGGATGTCTCCCGTAGTCGGAGACGAAACGTCAGGGGAGGGTTTAATACATTGACCACAGCCTATCAGCTCGGAAGTTTTAAGTGAAGACAATACCGGCATTGAAAGCCTACATTGTATGAATAAGCCTCAAAATTCTCTGATTTTCTCATCGTCGTCATTTCGCGAAACATATATACGAGAATGTAAGACGTTACCGGACTATGCATGTAATATTTCTTCTTTATCACCAGTATTTCGATTGGAAGGCAGCTAAACTCCCCATATGGATCTATTAGAATTTAACTCCTTCATTCATAATACACAATTAGGTACTCCTGCATTACGTTGTTGTTGTGGTCTTCAGTCCGAAGGCTGATTTGGTGCATCTCTCCGTGTTGTTCTAACCTGAGCAAGACCCTACATCTCCACATCACTACTGAAAGCTACCTTTCTCTGAATCTGCTTACCTTATTCATCTCTTGGTCTCCCTCTACGAATTTTACTCCCCACAACTCCCTCCAGTACTAAATTGGTGAGCCCTTGAAGTCTCAGAATGTGTTCTATCAATCGATTCCTTCGTCTAGTCAGGTCGTGCCACAAATTTCTTGTCTCACCAATTCTGTTCATATCGTTAAGGCTAACCGGCTCATGACCTTCTTCAGTACGGATGCCCACGAATTGCCTGAACTCTAACGGGACTCGGTGGATTGTCTGCCGCGAGTAATGGGTATAATGGCAGTGGCACTAAGAATCTCCTGTGATGACTATAAGTTGAGAATGTGTGTCTCACGGGGAGCGTGCCGGCGATAAGTCCATGCAGTCGCACTATCCTCTGTGTCCTCGGTGACCCAGATGGATGCTGGCACGGTAGCTCAGCGTCTTGGTCAGAGGGTTAGCTAATCTCTAATAAAAAACTGAATGAACGGATCAACAAAGAAGCTGAACCGGTGTCGTCGGACGTCCTCCCCCGAACAAATTCAACCAACAATTTGAACAAAATGAGAGCTAAAAAAAAAAGATGGATGGAGCGTCTGCCATATAAGCAGAAGATCCCGGATTCGATTCCCGATCGGGATACACATTTTCAACTGTCCCCATTTGATGTATTTCAACGCCTGTCAGCAGCTAATGGTATTGACTTAATTGTAATTTAATTCCTCATTAGTTACGTGATCTAATCTTAAGCATACTTCCGTTGCACCCATTTCGAAAGCTTCTATTATCTTTTTGTGTAAACTGTTTATTGTCCATGTTTCACTTCCACACATGGCTACACTACATACAAATAACTTCAGATAAGACTTCTGACACTTAAATCTACCGGGTGATCAAAAAGTCAGTATAAATTTCAAAACTTAATAAACCACGGAATAATATAGATAGAGAAGTAAAAATTGACACACATGCTTGGAATTACATGGGGTTTTATTACAACAAAAAAACACCCCATATTGCTAGACTCGTGAAATATCTCTTGCGCGCGTCGTTTGGTGATGATCATGTGCTCAGCTGCCACTTTCGTCATGCTTGGCCTCCCAGGCCCCCAGACCTCAGCCCGTGCGATTATTGGCTTTGGAGTTACCTTAAGTCGTAAGTGTATCGTGATCGACCGACATCTGTAGGGATGCTGAAAGACAACATCCGACGCCAATGCCTCACCATAACTCCGGACATGCTTTACAGTGCTGCTCACAACATTATTCCTCGACTACAGCTATTGTTGAGGAATGATGGTGAACATATTGAGAATTTCCAGTAAAGAACATCATCTTTGGTTTGTCTTACTTTGTTATGCTAATTATTGCTATTCTGATCAGATGAAGCGCCATCTGTCGGACATTTTTTGAACGTTTGTATTTTTTTGGTTCTAATAAAACCGCATGTCATTCCAAGCATGTGTGTCAATTTGTACCTCTCTATCTACATTATTCCGTGATTTATTCAGTTTTCAAATTTATACTGACTTTTTGATCACTCGGTATATTCTATGCTAACAAATTTCTCTTCTTCAGAAGCGCTTTTCTTGCCGTCGACAGTCTACATTTTATATCCTCTCTACTTCGACCATCATCAGTTATTTTGGTTCCCAGGTAGAAAAACTCATCTACTACTTTCAGTTGCTCGTTTCCTAATCTAATTCCCTCAGTATCACCTTATTTAATTCTACTACAGTCCATTATCCTTGCTTTCCATTTGTTGATGTTCACCTTGCATCCTCTTTTCAGGACGCTGCCCATTACTTTCAACTGCTCTTCCAAGCCCTTTGCTGTCTCTGACAGAATTACAATGTCACCGGCAAACAACAAAGTTTTTCTTTCTTCTCCCTGGACTTTAATTAGTACTTCAAATTATTCTTTCGTTTCCCTTACCGCTTGCTCTGTGTAGCGATCGGCAAACAACAAAGTTTTTCTTTCTTCTCCCTGAACTTTAATTAGTACTTCAAATTATTCTTTCGTTTCCTTTACCGCTTGCTCTGTGTAGCGATTGAATAACGTCGGTGAAAGGCTACAAACCCGTCTCCCTCCCTTCTCAACCACTGCTCCCCTTTCGTGCCCCTCGATAACTGCCGTCTGGTTTCTGCACAAATTGTAAATGGCCTTCCGCTCCTTGTATTTTATCCCTGCTACCTGCAGAGTTTGAAAGACAGTATTCCAGTGAACATTGTCAAAAGCTTTCTCTGTGACTACAATGCTATAAACGTAGGTTCGCCTGTCTTCAAGAGAACTCTCAGGGTCTATATCGCCTCCTGTGTTTTATATGTACTCGGAATCCAAACTGGTCTTCTCCAATACCGCCTTTTACCAGTTTTTGCATTGTTCTATAAAGAATTCTTGTTAGTGTTTTGCAGACGTGACTTATTAAACTGATAGTTCGGTAATATTCACACCTGTCAGCACCTGCTTTCTTCGGAATTGGAGTTATTACATTCTTCTTGAAGTCTGTGGGTATTTCGCCTGTCTCCTACATCTTGCTCAGCAGTTGGTATTTATGTATAGATAGTTTAAAAGATGCCAGTCATCGTCTACCTCCTGCTATCTTTGCCTGTATCGTTGCTTCCGAGGAATTGGTTGTGTCGTAGTATGTGACCAGTCCACTCGCGTCTTCTTCGCTATGCTGTTCTCGTAAATGATCTTTCTTCGCCCATTCATTACCTGCCTCCATTACAGAGCGGGATAATGCCGACCTGTTTGTTGTGTGGCGAGGCATGGACGCCCAACACCTTGACGCCCACTTCCTGTAGACGCTCACGACTGTATCGTGCCAACAGGTGACCACTTTCACCGTTCCCGAGATGCTCGATGCCAGGCGCTGGGCCACAACAATTTGCTCTTTCTCAAAATAACTTACGTCAGTTGACTTTCCCATTCACAGCCCGTATCGCCGTCCCTGCTCTACTCCTGTGGTTTCCTTCGCGTGTCACGTACTAGCCGCTTCTCCAGACTGCATTATACTTCGCTGTGCGCAATGTTCATCAGGTTTCCGCTCATCGTTGTGGATTAAATCAATAATTTCTCAGAAAAATTTCTTGCTTCAGAATCAAAGTACGAATCCCAGGTAAGGTGGATATTAGTGCTCATTGCCCCGTTCTTAAATTTCATGGTCAGTACGCTGTGTACACTTTTTGAACCACCGTAACGTTGACTTTATTGACTTTCTTGACCGCCGATAGATTTGTTACCTGTAGGTTCGATCAGAATGCAAGTGTTACGGATATGCTTCGTGAGGTCAAGTGGGGATCCCTGGAGGTAAGAAGGCACTCATTTCGAAGAACACTTCTGAGAAAGTTTAGACAACCGGCATTTAAAGCTGACAGCAGAACGATCCTACTGCCACCAGCATACATTTCGCGTAGGCACCACGAAGCCAAGATAAGAGAAATTAGGGCTTGTACAGAAGCATATAGACTTTTTCCCTTGCTCTGTGTGCGACTGGAACAGGAAAGGAAACGATCAGTTGTGGTAAAAGGTACCCTCAACCATGCACCATACAATAGATTGCGGAGTATGTATGTAGATGTAGATTCGTGAAACATGTGTAGTGCTTGTCTGAATTCGTTTACGCAATAACAAGTAGTCATAAACGATAATGTCTATTGTACGTCAGCTACAGTTGACTTTTGTAAATAAAAATGGTTCTCTGTTGCACATTCGTCTGTTTTTACGGGACAGAAGGTGTTTGCTTTAACAAGAAGCAACTAAATATCTAGAAAGCGACGCATCGTACAAAAAGAATAATATCTAGAGAGCGACGCATCGTACAAAAAGAATGTTCTGGGTGAAAAGATAATAATAGTAAAGGAGGCATCTGTCTGTGCCACAACTGGCCACTTCCACCCACCCCTCCTGCGTGACCGCGGTCAGATTTGTATTTTCAAACGGGAATCCTTCGTTTTTACTGCATATTTTGATTCTACGGCAAACAATACGTACGTTTTACCAAACCATTGTTCTCACTTCGAAGTAGATGCTGCTGTTATCGACAAATATCAAGTGTGCATACTCTCCTTCAAATTCTAAAGGTGGCAAGGGTGGAATACAGAGGGCAAAACGCTGTTTACAATTAGTACAGAAACCAAATGGCAGTTGTAAGAGTCGAGGGGCACGAAAGGGAAGCAGTGGTTGAGAAGGAGTGAGACAGGGCTGTAGCCTATCCCCGGTGTTATTCAATCTGTACATTGAGCAAGCAGTAAAGGAAATAAAAGAAAAGTTTGGAGCACAAATTAAAGCCAAAGGAGAAGAAGTAAAAACTTTGAGATTTGCCTATGACATTGTACTTCTGTCAGGGATAGCAAAAGAAGTAGAGGAGCAGATGAACGGAATGGACAGTATCTTGTGAAGGAAGATATAAGATGAACATCAACGAAACCAAAACGGAGATAATGGAATGGCTCATCACAATACGCCAGTCACTACTCTTGATGAACTGTGGTACTGTGTTGAAGCTGCAAGTGCATTGGCAGCTGCACCTGTACACGCCATCGAAGCACTGTTTGACTCAATGCCTAGGCGTATCAAGGCCGCTATTACGACCAGAAGTGGTTGTTCTGGGTACTGATTTCTCAGGATCTATGCACCCAAATTGTGTGAAAATGTTATCACATGTCAGTTCCAGTATAATATATTTGTCCAATGAGTACCACCCCCCACCCCCCCACCCCCCATTAACCATGGACCTTGCCGTTGGTGGGGAGGCTTGCGTGCCTCAGCGTTACAGATAGCCGTACCGTAGGTGCAACCACAACGGAGGGGTATCTGTTGAGAGGCCAGACAAACGTGTGGTTCCTGAAGAGGGGCGCAGCCTTTTCAGTAGTTGCAGGGGCAACAGTCTGGATGATTGACTGATCTGGTCTTGTAACACTAACTATAATAGCCTTGCTGTTCTGGTACTGTGGACGGCTGAAAGCAAGGAGAAGCTACAGTCGTAATTTTTCCCGAGGGCATGCAGCTTGACTGTATGATTAAATGATGATGGCGTCCTCTTGGGTAACATATTCCGGAGGTAAAATAGTCCCCCATTCGAATCTCCGGGCGGGGACTACTCAGGAGCAAGTCGTTATCAGGAGAAAGGAAACTGGCGTTCTACGGATCGGAGCGTGGAATGTCAGATCCCTTAATCGGGCAGGTAGGTTAGAAAATTTAAAAAGGGAAATGGATAGGTTAATGTTATAGCGGGAATTAGTGAAGTTCGGTGGCAGGAGGAACAAGACTTTTGGTCAGGTGAATACAGGGTTATAAATACAAAATCAAATAGGGGTAATTCAGGGGTAGATTTAATAATGAATAAAAAATAGGAGTACGGGTAAGATACTACAAACAACATAATGAACGCATTATTGTGGCCAAGATAGACACGAAGTCCATGCCTGCTACAGTAGTACAAGTTTATATGCCAACTATATGACGAAGAAATTGATGAAATGTATGATGAGATGAAAGAAATTATTCAAATAGTGAAGGGAGACTGGGATTCCAGCGTAGGAAAAGGGAGAGAAGGAAACATAGTAGGTGAATATGGATTGGGGCTAAGAAATGAAAGAGGAAGCCGTCTGGTAGAATTTTGCGCAGAGCATAACTTAATCATAGCTAACACTTGGTTTAAGAATCATGAAAGAAGGTTGTATACATGGAAGAACCCTGGAGATACTAAAAGGTATCAGATAGATTATATAATGGTAAGACAGAGATTTAGGAACCAGGTTTTAAATTGTAAGACATTTCCAGGGGCAGATGTGGACTCTGACCACAATCTATTGGTTATGAACTGTAGATTAAAACTGAAGAAACTGCAGAAAGGTGGGAATTAAAGGAGATGGGACCTGGATAAACTGAAAGAACCAGAGGTTGTACGGAGTTTCAGGGAGAGCATAAGGGAACAACTGACAAGAATGGGGGAAAGAAATACAGTAGAAAAAGAATGGGTAACTTTGAGTGATTGGGTAACAGAAGAAATATTGATTTCAATTGATGAAAGGAGAAAACATAAAAATGCAGTAAATGAAGCAGGCAAAAAGGAATACAAACGTCTCAAAAATGAGATCGTCTGGAAGTGCAAAATGGTTAACCAGGGATGGCTAGAGGACAAATTTAAGGATGTAGAGGGTTATCTCACTAGGGGTAAGTTAGATACTACGTATAGGAAAATTAAAGAGACCTTTGGAGAAAAGAGAACCACTTGTATGAATGCCAAGAGCTCAGATGGATACCCAGTCCTAAGCAAAGAAGGGAAAGCAGAAAGGTGGAAGGAGTATATAGAGGGTCTATACAAGGGCGATGTACTTGAAGACAATATTATGGAAATGGAAGAGGATGTAGATGAAGATGAAATGGGAGATACGATACTGCGTGAAGAGTATGACAGAGCACTGAAAGACCCGAGTCGGAACAAGGCCCCCGGAGTAGAAAATATTCCATTGGAACTGCTGACGGCCTTGGGGAGAGCCAGTCCTGACAAAACTGTACCATCTGGTGAGCAAGATGTATCAGACAGGTGAAATACCCTCAGACTTCAAGAAGAATATAATAATTCCAATCCCAAAGAAAGCAGGTGTTGACAGATGTGAATATTACCGAACTATCAGTTTAATAAGTCACAGCTGCAAAATACTAACGCGAATTCTTTACAGACGAATGTAAAAACTGATAGAAGTCGACCTCGGGAAAGATCAGTTTGGATTCCATAGAAATATCGGAACACGTGAGGCAATACTGACCCTACGACTTATCTTAGAAGAAAGATTAAGGAAAGGCAAACCTACATTTCTACTTAGAGAAAGCTTTTGACAATGTTAATTGGAATACTCTCTTTCAAATTCTGAAGGTGGCAGGGGTAAAAAACAGAGAGCGAAATGCTATTTACAATTTGTACAGAAAGCAGATGGCAGGAGGGGTCTGAAAGGGAAGCAGTGGTTGGAAAGGGAGTAAGAGAGGGTTGTAGCCTATCCCCGATGTTACTCAATCTGTATATTGAGCAAGCAATAAATGAAACAAAAGAAAAGTTCGGAGTAGGAATTAAAATCCGTGGGGAAGAAATAAAAACTTTGAGGTTCGCCGATGACATTGTAATACTGTCATAGACAGCAAAGGACTTGGAAGAGCAGTTGAACGGAATGGACAGTGTCTTGGAAGGAGGGTATAAAATGAACATCAACAAAAGCAAAACAAGGGTAATTTAATATAGTTGAACTAAGTCGGGTGATGCTGAGGGAATTAGATTAGGAAATGAGACACTTAAAGCAGTAAAGGAGTTTTGCTATTTGGGGAGCAAAATAACTGATGATGGTCGAAGTAGAGAGGATATAAAATGTAGACTGACAAAGGCAAGGAAAGTGTTTCTGAAGAAGAAAAAATTGTTAACATCGAGTGTAGATTTAAGTGTCAGGAAGTCATTTCTGAAAGTATTTGTATGGATTGTTGCCTTGTATGGAATTGAAACGTGGATGATAAATAGTTTAGACAAGAATAGAAGCTTTCGAAATGTGGTGCTACAGAAGGATGTTGAAGATTAGATGGGCAGATCACATATCTAATGAGGAGGTATTGAATAGAATTGGGGAGAAGAGGAGCTTGTTTTCAAAAGTTGACTAGAAGAAGGGATCGATTGGTAGGACATGTTCTGAGACATCGAGGGATCACCAAATTAGTATTGAAGGGCAGCGTGGAGGGTAAAAATCGTAGAGGGGGGCCAAGATATGAATACACTAAGCAGATTGAGAAGGATGTAGGCTGCAGTAGGTACTGGGAGATGAAGAAGCTTGCACAGGATAGAGTAGCACGGAGAGCTGCATCAAACCAGTCTCAGGACTGAAGACTACAACAACAACAACAACAATGGATACCAGTTTATCATCTGCATTTCTTCTTGGTGTAGCAATTTTAATGGCCACTAGAGTATCTTTTCACCTGTAACATCCTTTTTGCACAACGCGTCATTTTCTAGACATGTAGTTGTCTTACGTTAAAACAAAGAAAAAACGAGAAGAAACCACACAACGTATACGGAGTAGGTGCACAGTTGTTGTAGCTGAGGGGAGTTCATATTAGAGATAACGCCTAGATCTTTCTTCACTCTGCTTTGAGCGGTAGCTAGGTCGACCGCGTGGCACTATTAGCTCTGCCACTATTCCTAGCATGTGCTCGCAGCATTGAGCGTCGGGTCACGACTGGGCGAGCACTCTTGACTGACAGTTCCTTTCCTCTGCTGCCCTATGCCTTTCTCTTTCTCTCTCTGCATTTCTCTTTGTCCCGTTGGCCTCGTACATCTACTTGAAGGAGCGCAGGACATTAATGCGGTGATAGAAACTGTGCAGTAGATAATCCGAACGCTGCACGTAATTCACACTTCATCGCATCATTAAGGAGTGGGCCCATCCGCTTTTATATTCTAATGCTTCAGTATACCTCTGAAGAACTGTTAAAAAGCTCGACTGTTTTCTAACTTTCATTGATCGGTGTTGATGCAGTGCCACTCTGGTTTCTAGATACAGTCGAATGTCAGTCTAGTTCGTTATTCGTACAGTGAGTGAACTTGAAGACAGCTATCTAGAATTTCAATGTTGACATGTGTGCATTATCAAAATCAGCATCGAATTTACGGCTGAAGCTCACTGCATCCAAAACCCAAGTGCGGACTGCGATGTGGTAGGGCGAGATAGCGGCCGAGCCGTAGCGACTGGCGCTAGTTATACTCCACTTTCGTCGCTGGTATCAACACGCGTCTGGTCTTATATCTCTGACTGTTCCACCTTTTCTTGTCCGGCTTGGCGTGTAGCCGATCTCTCTCTCTCGCTGGTCGGCGTACAACGAGCCAATATGTTTCGAAGGCAGGCCTTCGTCTCTATCCGCTGTGCCTGGGCCCCGCCGTCCTCGCTGTTTCGTACGGTGCTGATTAGTCGACGCCTTTGCGTGCGAAACGGTGGCTGGTTCGTCATCTCAGGCTCTACCTCTTCACACCGCGTAAATGAAAGCATTATGTTACGTATGATTCGTATGCTGCTGTTAACCTGTGAAGCTTTGTGAAACCTATGGTGGCATGTTGTATCTGCCGGCGATCAGCTAAGGATGGTTCTGAATAAGAGAGTGTTATACTGAACTTACGAAGTCTGAGGCTTCCGAGTACTGTTTAATGCTTGCTTTAAAGGTTCATTGCATGTGTTAATTTGATGGAATATGTTAATTAGTGTGCTCCGTACCCAGTTTTGGTTTTAGACTTTCTTTTAATATGGGGGGCAGAGCTTGTAAGTCAGTGTAATTTTAATTGTTCTTTTATTTGGTAAATGTCTCAGTTTGGTTGTCAGTTATGTTGCAGGTAGTCGTGTAGTTACTAAGCCTTGCATGGTCTTGAAAAACTGAATCACGAGTTGAATTTGTCTGCCGCGTGAATTATTTACTGTTGCAGAAATGGTCTGGTATGTGGGGCGGATGGGGTTCGTCGCCTTGGCGGGCAGGCTGAGATCGTGTATGTGTGCCGCACGTTTTCTGCCCTTGTTTGCAGCCTGATCTTCGAAACTGCTTGGCGGTGCTTTCTACTCGTTTGTTCAGAGCACCACCATGTATAAGCCGTGCTCCCATCCTTTAGTTAAGTAGCCGGCCTGTCCGCCGGGACGGACGAGATATTTTCATAAGTAACTCAAAGTGAATCATTAGTATTGTGTAAATTTTGGGCCAGCCTCTGTGGCCGAGCGCTTCTACGCACTTCAATCCGGAACCGCGCAGTTGCTACAGTCGCAGGTTCGAATCCTGCGGCGGGCGTGGATGTGTGTGATGTCCTTAGGTTAGTTAGGTTTAAGTAGTTCTAGGTCTAGGGCACTGATGACCTCAAGACCTCAAATGTTAAGTCTCATAGTGCTCAGAGCAATTTGAACAATTTTTTTTGTAAATTTTGGTTACGTAAGCAATGAACTGAACAGTGGGCTTGAGGTGCTTACTGTCTGTGATCCTTTAGCAATCAGATCTAATTATTATATTGAAAATATTGTTTGTTATATTAAAACATGGCAGACGGTTAAAGTCAGTTGTATATTCTCTTAAGAGGACAAAGGTCCGAATTAAATTTTGTGTTGTTATTCCAATTTGGTAACTCCGTAATAATGAAATTTGTTCTTTAGTGGAAATTAAAATTATGTGCCAATCACAAGTTTGTCGATCATCAAAGATACCTAGCTTCCTATCTCCTTTGAGAGGGCTGTGAATAAATTGCAATTTTGATTTTTCAAAAAATGTTCAAATGTGTGTGACATCTTATGGGACTTAACTGCTAAGGTCATCCGTCCCTAAGCTTACACACTACTTAACCGAAATTATCCTAAGGACAAACACACACACACCCGTGCCCGAGGGAGGACTCGAACCTCCGCCGGGATCAGCGGCACAGTCCATGACTGCAGCGACCCTAGACCGCTCGGCTAATCCCGCGCGGCTGATTTTCCTAGCGCGGCTTGAGCAGTCGCACAGCTCAGTCCCTCTTCATCATTGCAGGCTTATTACCTTGAAATATTGGGAATCTTCACTATTTTTAATTATAAATGGGACAACAACAATTTCTCACCCTCATCAACGAGTCTAGGTGAAATAGCAGGTAAAAACATAAACTCGGTTAATCAGGTAGGGGCCCAGTTCAAGCTTTCGGATGGTTATAATTAAAGTGCAAGAAATCACGGAAGTTATGTGAGGTCTACAATTATCATATGGCAGTGAAACTCTGTAGATATACTAATGCAGTACTGATTTACGCTACAAAAAATTAGTTTCAGTTGTGGCCACGTGATGCAAATCTGGCGCTGTTCACTGTTTTTATGACGGTATGGCATCCACTCCTGTTATTTAACAAGCCAGAACGTGACAGAACAATACCGCTATCGAGAAGAGAGACCGCAAGCTGTCAGTGAACCTGTTTTATGTGAACGGCAACTCAGTGCTGCGTTCAGAGAGCACTGCCAACTGAAAGGACTGAGAAGGGGTTCGATATCATTAAATGGTTTGAAATACAAGGTAATGGAAATCGAAAATACGTGGGAACTTGGTGGGGCGCCTGGAACGGAAAGGCCTCCTATGGCGGTGTTGCCGTAACCGACCATAAAGCACTTGTCCGAGGTAGTGTTAGTGCTCGTGCACAGACACGAGTATTGTCCATGCTATGGTCAACAGTGCGAACAGTTTTGCGGTCCGTATCACATTGGTATCCACACAAGATGCAAACGGTGCAGCAACTGAAGCCTCACGATCCCCATCAACGCTCTGAACTTGTTCTTTGGTTTCTGGCACTGATCAAAGTTGATGACAAGTGTATGGGTGTACTCTACGAGGTGCATTCAAGTTCTAAGGCCTCCGATTTTTTTTCTAATTAACTACTCCCCCG
This sequence comes from Schistocerca gregaria, assembly GCF_023897955.1. Taxonomy (NCBI): domain Eukaryota; kingdom Metazoa; phylum Arthropoda; class Insecta; order Orthoptera; family Acrididae; genus Schistocerca; species Schistocerca gregaria. The sequence goes on from NC_064927.1 coordinate 436,597,031, forward strand.
AAATCGATGAAACTGGCGTTACTTCTCGACGTAATCGCCCTGCAGACGTACACATTTTTCACAACGCTGACGCCATGATTCCATGGCAGCGGCGAAGGCTTCTTTAGGAGTCTGTTTTGACAGCTGGGAAATCGCTGAGGCAATAGCTGCACGGCTGGTGAATGTGCGGCCACGGAGAGTGCCTTTCATTGTTGCAAAAAGCCAAAAGTCACTAGGAGCCAGGTCAGGTGAGTAGGGAGCATGAGGAATCACTTCAAAGTTGTCATTACGAAGAAACTGTTGCGTAACGTTAGCTCGATGTGCGGCTGCGTTGTCTTGGTGAAACAGCACACGCACAGCCCTTCCCAGACGTTTTTGTTGGAGTGCAGGAAGGAATTTGTTCTTCAAAACATTTTCGTAGGATGCACCTGTTACCATAGTGCCCTTTGGAACGCAATGGGTAAGGATTACGCCCTCGCTGTCCCAGAACATGGACACCATCATTTTTTCAGCACTGGTGGTTACCCGAAATTTTTTTGGTGGCGGTGAATCTGTGTGCTTCCATTGAGCTGACTGGCGCTTTGTTTCTGGACTGAAAAATGGCATCCACGTCTCATCCATTGTCACAACCGACGAAAAGAAAGTCCCATTCATGCTGTCGTTGCGCGTCAACATTGCTTGGCAACATGCCACATGGGCAGCCATGTGGTCGTCCGTCAGCATTCGTGGCACCCACCTTGATGACACTTTTCGCATTTTCAGGTGGTCATGCAGGATTGTGTGCACAGAAGCCACAGAAATGCCACCTCTGGAGGTGATCTGCTCAACAGTCATTCCGCGATCCCCCAAAACGATTCCCTCCACTTTCTCAAACATGTCGTCAGACCGGCTTGTGCGAGACCGAGGTTGTTTCGGTTTGTTGTCACACGATGTTCTACGTTCATTAAACTGTCGCACCCACGAACGCACTTTCGACACATCCATAACTCCATCACCACATGTCTCCTTCAACTGTCGATGAATTTCAATTGGTTTCACACCACGCAAATTCAGAAAAGTAAGGAAAACGTCGCCATTTTAAGTATTAAAATAGTTCTCATTCTCGCCGCTGGTGGTAAAATTCCATCTGCCGTACGGTGCTGCCATCTCTGGGACGTATTGACAATGAACGCGGCCTCATTTTAAAACAATGCGCATGTTTCTATCTCTTTCCAGTCCGGAGAAAAAAATCGGAGGCCTTAGAACTTGAATGCACCTCGTATGGAGTGACGAGGCACATTTTACACTAGAGTGTGCAGTGAATACACGGAACTGCCGAATTTGGGTACTGTTAAACCGCGTGTTGTGCACGAAAAGCCATTGCACCCGCCGTTTGTATGGTGTGGATTCATAAGCACCTTAATTCTCGGTCTGTTCTTCATTGAAGAGAATACACCCAGAGGGCCTGTCAGATATATCATAATGTCTTCACGTTATCGAGACGTCGTTGTACAGAAAGTGAGTCTTGCTTTCGAAGAGCGCAACATGCAAGATGTGACATCTCATGTCGTTCGCCCAGTGAAAGATGTGGTTAATGAAACCTTCCACAAACATGTTATCTCCAAAGGCTTTCCAGATGCGTTACTCGCAAGATCGCTTATTATGAATCCCTGTGACTTTTGATTCTGGTGATACCTAAAACAACGCGTTTATCAGGGACATGTCTGGTCACTACCTGGTTGAAGGCCAGTATACAGGAACACGTTGCTACGATTCCACCGGAACCGTTGCGAGCAGCTATTGCTCACGTCGTTTTACAGATAGAGCATCTAGTCGTGTAAGCAGTGGTTAATAATCAAATCGACATAATGTCTTTCGCACTTGTTTGACCTTTTCTGCTGCGCCCCATTCCTAATGCATTACATATGGAAACATTTTCCTTGCATCCATAGCGCCAGATTGTATCTTCTGGCCAAAATTGGAGCTAATTTTTTCCCAGAATAATTCGGTTCCCCGTTAAGCATTAGAATATCTACCAAGTTTCGCTGCCGTTCGATAATTACAGCCCACACTGGACCTCTCTGAGTAGCTGCACTTTAATTACAATATAACCACATGGAATGCATTAGAAAAATATAAAAAGTCTTACCCTTTTTCGGCTGGTAAAAAAAGTTGTACAAACGCTTGTACTTGCGATTGCCAATTCTGGTGATGTTACGCTGCGGTCAAGTCGATCACTTGTCCATACGCTATCTGGTGAAAGGACACAGCAAACAGCAATTGTTGAGACCCAAGCCTGTCGAGGAGCTATTAGATATGCTAACAGAAATGGTGTGGTAACTGCTGAAGGGCGACTGAATGGTCATTAGTATGGAGCACGAATGGTAACCCCTGCTGCCATACCTTCATGAGCACAGTACTTGAACAGGATAATGCAAAACCCCACAGTGCGGTTCACACCACAAACCCCTTGATGAATTGCGTATCCTTGACTCATCTGCTCTGTCCCCTACTTTTTTACCAACGCAGCTTGTCTGGAATGCAATTGGAAGGCGTACAGTTTCTAACCAGCCTCCAGCCGGGAATCTACAAAAGCCATGGGATACCTCCTAATATTACGATGGATCTACTTATACCCGGAATAGTTCAGCAGCTCGACGTGACATGTACTCAATAAGTCGTTGGAAGTCCTCTGCAGATATATTGAGCCATGCTGCCACTATAGCCTTACATAATTCCGAAAATGTTGCCGGTGCAGGATGTTGTGCTTGAACTGATCTGTCGCTTATTTCTCATAAATGTTCGATGGGATTAACGTCGGGCAATCTGGCTGGCCAAATCATTCTCTCGAACTGATCAGAATGTTCTTCAAGCCAGTCGCCAAAAACTGCGGTCCGGTGACCTGGCACATTGTCATCCATAAAAATTCCATCGTTGTTAGGAAACGTGAGGCCCATGAATAGCTGCAAATGGTCTCCAAGTAGCCAAACATAACCATTTCCAGTCAACGAGCGGTTCAGCTGGACCAGAGGACACAGTACACTCCATGTAAACACAGTCTACACCATTGTGGAGCAACCACCAGCTCGCACGGTGCCTTGTTGACAACTTGAATCCACGCCAAACGTTACAACTCTTACCAACTGAAATTGGGTCTCATGTGATCAGGCGACGGTTTTCCAGTCGTCTACGGTCCGACCGATATGGTCACGAGTCGAGGAGAGGCGCTGCAGGCGATGTCGTGCTGATAGCAAAGGCACTTGCGGCGGTCGTCTGCTGCCATAGGCATTAACGCCAAATTTAGCTGCACTGTCCTAACGGATACGTTCGTCGTACGTTCACATTGATTTCTGCGGCTATTTCATGCAGTGTTGCTTGTCTGTTAACACTGACAACTCTATGTAAACGCTGTTGCTCTCGGTCGTTAAGTGGAGGCCGACGGCCACTGCGTTGTCCGTGGTGAGAGGTAATGCCTGAAATTTGGTATTATCAGCTCACTCTTTCACACTTTGGATCTGAATACTGAATTCCCAAAAGATTTCAGATATGGAATTTCCTTGCGTCTAGCTCGAACTACCATTACGCGTTCAGAGTCTATTAATTCCCGTCGTGCAGCCATAACCACGTTGGAAATCTTTCTGCAAACGACAGCTTCACCAATGCATTGCCCTTGTATATCTTGTGTACGCGATGCAACGTCATCTGTATATGTTCACGACACTATCAGATGGTTTTGGTCACCTCAATGTACATGTTCATGGTACTCTGAAATTCAAATTTAAGTGCTTGACAGAGGGTTCACCTCTACCGTTCCAGTCTCTAACAAAAGCACTCCGTCTTCAGGCCACGAGTGGCCTACCGGGACCATCCGATCGCCGTGTCATCCTCAGAGGAGGATGCGGATAGGAGGGGAGTGGGGTCAGCACACCGCTCTCCCGGTCTTTATGATTGTATTCTTGAGAGAAGCCGTTACTATTCAGTCGAGTAGCTCCTCAATTGGCACCACTAGGCTATATCAAATACCGGCCTTAATTTGCGGAAGAAATTTCTGAGGATGTACGCCTGGAGTACAGCATTGTATGGTAGTGAAACATGGACTGTGGGAAAACCGGAACAGAAGAGAATCGAAGCATTTGAGATGTGGTGCTATAGACGAATGTTGAAAATTAGGTGGACTGCTAAGGTAAGGAATGAGGAGGTTCTATGCAGAATCGGAGAGGAAAGGAATATGTGGAAAACATTGATAAGGAGAAGGGACAGGATGATAGGACATCTGCTAAGACATGAGGGAATGACTTCCATGGTACTAGAGGGAGCTGTAGAGGGCAAAAACTGTAGAGGAAGACCGAGATTGGAATACGTCAAGCAAATAATTGAGGACGTAGGTTGCAAGTGCTACTCTGAGATGAAGAGGTTAGCACAGGAAAGGAATTCGTGGCGGGCCGCATCAAACCAGTCAGTAGACTGATGACCAAAAAAACAAAAAAGGCTGAGTGCACCCCGAAAAGTGGCAACAGCGCATGGCGGCCTGGATGGTCATCTGTCCAACTGCCGACCACGCCTGACAGTCTCTAACAGCGCACTGGAAAAACAAACGCTTAAATCTTTCTGTGTGAGCTCTGATTTCTCTTAGTTTACCACCATGATCATTTCTCCCCACGTAGGTGTGTGTCAACAAAATTTCTTCGCACCCAGAAGAGAACGTTGGTTATTGCAATTTCGTGAAAAAATGTAGCCGTAACAGAAACGTCTTTGTTATAATGATTGCCACATTAATGCGCGTATCATTTCTGTGCCACTCTATCACCTGTTTCGTGATAATACAATACGAGCTGCCTCTCTTTGAACTTTTTCGATCTCCTCCGTCAGTCCTATCTGGTAAGGATCCGATACTGCACAGCAGTACTCCAGCACGGGTCGGACAACCGTCTCCTTAGTAGACCTGTGGCATCTTCTAAATCTGCCAGTAAAACGCAGTCTTTTGTTTCCCTTCCCCACAACGTTATCGGTGTAATGGTTGCAGTTTAAGTTCGTAACTGTAACTGTAATTCCTAAATCTTTAGTTGAAGTGAAAGACTTTAGATTTATTTTAGTATTCATATGGATGACCTTACATTTTTCTTGTTTTAGGGTCAATAGCGCTTTTAACGCTATGCAGATATTTTTGCAAATCATTTTGCGATTGTTTCTGATCTTCTGATGTCTTCACTAGACAATAAATAACAGCGTCATCTGGAAACAATCCAAGATGGCTGCTGAGATTGTGTCTTAAATCATTTGTGTAGATTAGGAACAGCAAAGGGCTTATTACACTTCCTTGGGGAACACCGGATATCATTTATGTTTTACTCTATGACTTCTCGTGGATTACTATGAACAGTTATCTTTCCGACAGGAAATCACGAATCCAGTCGTACAATTAAAATAATATTCCAAAGGCACGGAACTAGATAATAAGCTGCTTCTGTGGAACGGTACTAAAAGCCTATTGACAATCCAGAAATATGAAATAATTTTGAGATCCCCTGTCGATAACACTCATTCCTTGGTGAGAATAAGGACCTAATTGTGTTTCAGAAGAGCGATATTTTCTGAATGCTCGCGGACGGTGTGTCAATAGGTCGTTTTACTCGAGGTAATTCATAATATTTCAACACACTGTATGTTCCAAAATCCTACTACAAATCGACGTCAGTGGTACCGGTCAATAATCCATTAACTATTCACAATCGGGAGGATGACGGTTCAATCCCGTCTCCGGCCATCCTGATTTAGGTTTTCCGTGATTTCCCTAAATCGTTTCAGGCAAATGCCGGGATGGTTCCTTTGAAAGGGCACGGCCGATTTCCTTCCCAATCCTTCCCTAACCCGAGCTTGCACTTCGTCTCTAATGACCTCGTTGTCGACGGGACGTTAAACACTAGTCTCCTCCCCATTAACTTCTTCATACATGGTAAGAAATTCTCAAGATAATTCCTCAAGATAACATTAGAAAGCTGTTCGCGTGCCAAAATGAATACGAGATGGTATTCGCGCCACTATTGGATCATAGTTCGTGCTGATGTTAACGATGGTCATCAGTTCCCAGTTGAAAGTAAGTTTAATCATGTAACAGCTGTTGTCTGAAATTCCGGAATAGTCCACCATTCGGATCTCCGGGAGTGGACTGCCAAGGGGGAGGCTACCATGAGAAAAAGACTGAATAATCAACGAAAGGATAACGTTCTATGAGGCCGAACGTGGAATGTCAGAGGCTTGAACGTGGTAGGGAAACTAGAAACCTGAAAAGGAAATGCAAAGGCTCAATCTAGATATAGTAGGGGTTAGTGAAGTGAAGTGGAAAGAAGACAAGGAGTTTTTGTCAGACGAGTATAGGGTGATATCGACAGCAGCAGAAAATGGTGTAACTGAAGCAGGATCCGTTATGAATAGCAATGTGGGGCAGAAAGAGTGTTACTGTGAACAGTTCAATGACAGGGGGGTTGTTCTTATCAGAATCGACAGCAAACCAACACCGACAACGATAGTTCAGGTATACATGCCGACGTTGCAAGCTGAAGATGAACAGGTAGAGAAAGTGTATGAGGATATTGAAAGGGTAATGCAGTATGTAAAGGGGGACGAAAATCTAATAGTCATGGGCGACTGGAATGCAGTTACAGGGTAAGGAGTAGAAGAAAAGGTTACAGGAGAGTATGGGCTTGGGACAAGGAATGAAAGAGGAGAAAGACTAATTGAGTTCTATAACAAGTTTCAGCTAGTAATAGCGAATACTCTGTTCAAGAATCACAAGAAAAGGAGGTAGACTTGGAACAGATCTGGTGAAATGGGAAGATTTCAGTTAGATTACATCATTGTGGCCAAGATAGATACGAAGCCCACACCTACTACAGTAGTACAAGTTTATATGCCAACTAGCTCTGCAGATGATGAAGAAATTGAAGAAATGTACGATGAAATAAAAGAAATTATCCAGATAGTGAAGGGAGACGAAAATTTAATAGTAATGGGTGACTGGAATTCGAGTGTAGGAAAAGGGAGAGAAGGAAACATAGTAGGTGAATATGGATTGGGGCTAAGAAATGAAAGAGGAAGCCGCCTAGTAGAATTTTGCACAGAGCACAAATTAATCATAGCTAACACTTGGTTTAAGAATCATGAAAGGAGGTTGTATACGTGGAAGAACCCTGGAGATACTAAAAGGTATCAGATAGATTATGTAATGGTAAGACAGAGATTTAGGAACCAGGTTTTAAGTTGTAAGACATTTCCAGGGGCAGATGTGGACTCTGACCACAATCTATTGGTTATGACCTGTAGATTAAAACTGAAGAAACTGCAGAAATGTGAGAAATTAAGGAGATGGGACCTGGATAAACTGAAAGAACCAGAGGTTGTACAGAGTTTCAGAGAGAGCAGAAGGGAACAATTGACAGGAATAGGGGAAAGAAATACAGTAGAAGAAGAATGGGTAGCTCTGAGGGATGTAGTAGTGAAGGCAGCAGAGGATAAAGTAGGTAAAAAGACGAGGGCTGCTAGAAATCCTTGGGTAACAGAAGAAATATTGAATTTAATTGATGAAAGGAGAAAATATAAAAATGCAGTAAATGAAGCAGGCAAAAAGGAATACAAACGTCTCAAAAATGAGATCGACAGGAAGTACAAAATGGCTAAACAGGGATGGCTAGAGGACAAATGTAAGGATGTAGAAGCTTATCTCACTAGGGGTAAGATAGATACTGCCTACAGGAAAATTAAAGAGACCTTTGGAGAGAAGAGAACCACGTGTATGAATATCAAGAGCTCAGATGGCAGCCCAGTTCTAAGCAAAGAAGGGAAGGCAGAAAGGTGGAAGGAGTATATAGAAGGTTTATACAAGGGCGATGTACTTGAGGACAATATTATGGAAATAGAAGAGGATGTAGATGAAGACGAAATGGGAGATACGATACTGCGTGAAGAGTTTGACAGAGCACTGAAAGACCTGAGTCGAAACAAGGCCCCCGGAGTAGACAAAATTTCATTAGAACTACTGATGGCCTTGGGAGAGCCAGTCATGACAAAACTCTACCAGCTGGTGAGCAAGATGTATGAGACAGGCGAAATACCCTCAGACTTCAAGAAAAATATAATAATTCCAATCCCAAAGAAAGCAGGTGCTGACAGATGTGAAAATTACCGAACTATCAGTTTAATAAGCCACGGCTGCAAAATACTAACGCGAATTCTTTACAGACGAATGGAAAAACTGGTAGATGCAGACCTCGGGGAGGATCAGTTTGGATTCCGTCGAAATGTTGGAACACGTGAGGCAATACTGACCTTACGACTTATCTTAGAAGAAAGATTAAGAAAAGGCAAACCTACGTTTCTAGCATTTGTAGACTTAGAGAAAGCTTTTGACAATGTTGACTGGAATACTCTTTTTCAAATTCTAAAGGTGGCAGGGGTAAAATACAGGGAGCGAAAGGCTATTTATAATTTGTACAGAAACCAGATGGCAGTAATAAGAGTCGAGGGGCATGAAAGGGAAGCAGTGGTTGGGATGTTATTCAATCTGTATATTGAGCAAGCAGTAAAGGAAACAAAAGAAAAATTTGGAGTAGGTATTAAAATTCATGGAGACGAAGTAAAAACTTTGAGGTTCGCCGATGACATTGTAATTCTGTCAGAGACGGCAAAGGACTTGGAAGAGCAGTTGAACGGAATGGACAGTGTCTTGAAAGGAGGATATAAGATGAACATTAACAAAAGCAAAACGAGGATAATGGAATGTAGTCAAATTAAATCGGGGAATTAGATTAGGAAATGAGACACTTAAAGTAGTAAAGGAGTTTTGCTATTTAAGAAGTAAAATAACTAATGATGGCCGAAGTAGAGAGGATATAAAATGTAGACTGGCAATGGCAAGGAAAGCGTTTCTGAAGAAGAGAAATATGTTAACATCGAATATAGATTTATGTATCAGGAAGTCGTTTCTGAAAGTATTTGTTTGGAGTGTAGCCATGTATGGAAGTGAAACATGGACGATTACTAGTTTGGACAAGAAGAGAATAGAAGCTTTCGAAATGTGGTGCTACAGAAGAATACTGAAGATAAGGTGGATAGATCACGTAACTAATGAGGAGGTATTGAATAGGATTGGGAAGAAGAGAAGTTTGTGGCACAACTTGACTAGAAGAAGGGATCGGTTGGTAGGACATGTTTTGAGGCATCAAGGGATCACAAATTTAGCATTGGAGGGCAGCGTGGAGGGTAAAAATCGTAGAGGGAGACCGAGAGATGAGTACACTAAGCAGATTCAGAAGGATGTAGGTTGCAGTAGGTACTGGGAGATGAAGCAGCTTGCACAGGATAGAGTAGCATGGAGAGCTGCATCAAACCAGTCTCAGGACTGAAGACAACAACAACAACAACAATACATCATGGTCAGACAGATATTCCGAAATCAGATATTGGATTGTAAGGCGTACCCAGGAGCAGATATAGACTCAGGTCATAATATAGTAGTGATGAAGAGTAGACTGAAGTTTAAGACATTAGTCAGGAAGGATCAATACGCTAAGAAATGGGATACGGAAGTACTAAAGAATGACGAGATACGGTTGAAATTCTCTAAGGCTATAGGTAGAGCAGTAAGGTATAGCTCAGTAGGCAGTAGAGTTGAAAAGGAATGGACATCTCTAAAAAGGTTCATCACAGAAGTTGGGAGGGAAAACGTAGGTACAAAGAAGGTACCTACGAAGAAACCATGGGTAACAGAAGAAATACTTCAATTGATCGATGAAAGGATTAAGTACAAAATGTTCCGGAAATTCATGAATACAGAAATACAAGTCGCTGAGGAATGAAATAAAGAGGAAGTGCAGGGAAGCTAAGACGAAATGGCTGCAGGGAAAAACGTGAAAACATCGAAAAAGAAATGATTGTGGGAAGGACTAAGCACACAGGAAATTCAAAACAACCTTCGGTGACATTAAAAGCAAGGGTGATAACATCAAGAGTGCAACGGGAAATCCACTGTTAAATGCAGAGGAGACAGCGAACAGGTGTAAAGAAAACAATGAAAGCCTCCATGAGGAGGAAGATTTGTTTGATGTGATAGAAGAAGAAACAGGAGTCGTTGTCGAAGAGATAGAGGACCTGGTATTAGAAACAGAAATTAAAAGAGCTTGGGAGGGTTAAAATCAAATAAGGCGGAAGGGATAGATAATATTCCATCAGAATTTCTAAAATCGTTGGGGGGAGTGGCAACAAAACGAATATTCATGTATGAGTCTGGCGACATACACTCCTGGAAATTGAAATAAGAACACCGTGAATTCATTGTCCCAGGAAAGGGAAACGTTATTGACACATTCCTGGGGTCAGATACATCACATGATCACACTGACAGAACCACAGGCACATAGACACAGGCAACAGAGCATGCACAATGTCGGCACTAGTACAGTGTATATCCACCTTTCGCAGCAATGCAGGCTGCTATTCTCCCATGGAGACGAGCGTAGAGATGCTGGATGTAGTCCTGTGGAACGGCTTGCCATGCCATTTCCACCTGGCGTCTCAGTTGGACCAGCGTTCATGATGGACGTGCAGACCGCGTGAGACGACGCTTCATCCAGTCCCAAACATGCTCAATGGCGGACAGATCCCGAGATCTTGCTGGCCAGGGTAGTTGACTTACACCTTCTAGAGCACGTTGGGTGGCACGGGATACATGCGGACGTGCATTGTCCTGTTGGAACAGCAAGTTCCCTTGCCGGTCTAGGAATGGTAGAACGATGGGTTCGATGACGGTTTGGATGTACCGTGCACTATTCAGTGTCCCCTCGACGATCACCAGAGGTGTATGGCCAGTGTAGGAGATCGCTCCTCACACCATGATGCCGGGTGTTGGCCCTGTGTGCCTCGGTCGTATGCAGTCCTGATTGTGGCGCTCACCTGCTCGGCGCCAAACACGCATACGACCATCATTGGCACCAAGGCAGAAGCGACTCTCATCGCTGAAGACGACACGTCTCCATTCGTCCCTCCATTCACGCCTGTCGCGACACCACTGGAGGCGGGCTGCACGATGTTGGGGCGTGAGCGGAAGACGGGCTAACGATGTGCGGGACCGTAGCCCAGCTTCATGGAGACGGTTGCGAATGGTCCTCGCCGATACCCCAGGAGCAACAATGTCCCTAATTTGCTGGGAAGTGGCAGTGCGGTCCCCTACGGCACTGCGTAGGATCCTACGGTCTTGGCGTGCATCCGTGCGTCGCTGCGGTCCGGTCCAAGGGCGACGGGCACGTGCACCTTCCGCCGACCACTGGCGACAACATCGATGTACTGTGGAGACCTCACGCCCCACGTGTTGAGCAATTCGGCGGTACGTCCACCGGGCCTCCCGCATGCCCACTATACGCCCTCGCTCAAAGTCCGTCAACTGCACATACCGTTCACGTCCACGCTGTCGCGGCATGCTACCAGTGTTAAAGACTGCGATGGAGCTCCGTATGCCACGGCAAACTGGCTGCCACTGACGGCGGCGGTGCACAAATGCTGCGCAGCTAGCGCCATTCGACGGCCAACACCGCGGTTCCTGGTGTGTCCGCTGTGCCGTGCGTGTGATCATTGCTTGTACAGCCCTGTCGCAGTGTCCGGAGCAAGTATGGTGGGTCTGACACACCGGTGTCAATGTGTTCTTTTTTTCCATTTGCAGGAGTGTATCATCTGACTTTCGGAAAAGCTTTATCCACACAATTCCGAAGGCAACAAGCGCTCACAAGTGCGCGACTTATCGCACAATCAGCTTATCAGCTCATGCATCCGAGTTGCTTACAAGAAAAATATAGAGGAGAATGGAAAAGAAAATAGAGGATGCGCTAGATGACGATCGGTTTGGCTTTAGGAAAGGTAAAGGCACGATAGAGGCAATTCTGACGTTGGGGTTAATAATGGAAGCAAGACTAAACAAAAATCAAAACACGTTCATAGGATTTGTCGACCTGGAAAAAACGTTCGATAGTGGAAAGAGGTGGGGGTAAGCTGTAGGGAGAGTCGGGTCATATACAACATGTACAACAGCCAAGAGGGAATAACAAGAACGGACGACCAAGAACGAAGTGCTCGTATTAAGAACGGTGTAAGACAAGGATGTAGCCTTTCGCACTTACTGTTCAATCAGTACGTCGAGGAAGCAATGATGGAAATAAAAGAAAGGTTCAGGAGTGGAATTAAAATACAAGGTGAAAGGATATTAATGACACGATTCGCTGATGACATTGCTATCCTGAATGAAAGAGAAGAAGAATTACATGACCTGCTGAACGGAATGAACAGTCTAATGATGCAGATTATGGATTGAGAGTAAATCGAAGAAAGACGAAGGTAATGGGAACTAGTAGAAATGGGAACAGCGAGAAACTTAACATCATCAGGATTGTTGGTCACGATGTAGATAAAGTTAAGGAATTCTGCTACCTAGGCAGTAAAATAACCAATGTCGGACGGAGCAAGGAGGAAATCAAAAGAAGACTAGCAATGGCAAAAAGAGCATTCCTGGCCAAGAGAAGTCTACTAATATCAAATATCGGCCATAATCCGAGGAAGAAATTTCTGAGAATGTACGTCTGGAGTACAGCATTGTATGGTAGTGGAACATGGACTGTGGGAAACTGGAACAGGAGACAAACGAAGCATTTGAGATGTGGTGCTACAGACGAATGTTGAAAATTACGATGAACTAACCTAAGGACATCACACACATCCATGCCCGAGGCAGGATTCGAACCTGCGACCGTAGCTGCCGCGCTGTCCCAGACTGAAGCGCCTAGAACCGTTCGGCCACAACGATTCCGAAGATGAAGGAACCACTTCGTGGCATTCGCTTCAGAACTGTTCCAGAAATTCGACAGGCTGTAGACCGCTCCATTCGCATCATCAATAGAACAGGCTCTGCTGACGGTATACTACGCCTTCCACATCGCTGGCAGCGGGTTCTACACAACGCTGGTGACTGATTTGAAGGACAGTAACAGGTGCAAACACGGAACTCTTTTTTATGAGTTGTGAATAAATAGTTGCCACTATTTAAGTTCCAACGCTCGTATAATCCCTAATCTGCCTGCTGTGTGAGGCCGTGGGCAGGTTGAACCATGTTATGAAGCGTGACACTCTGGTGGTAAAGTGGATGTTTCACAGGCGGTTCTCTGCTACAGCCGAGCTCCCTGCGTTGTGTGCTGAGGTGGCTTTTGCTAACGCTGCTCGCCAAATGCTGGCGCCTATGGCAAGAGGGGGCGTTTCAACCAATATGAAATACTAATCATCCAATGTTTCGACTAACTATTAGGCGAAAAATTTAATTTTTGCACATATTACAATCTGATATTTTCACTTGATAAAGAAATAAATTTGTTTTCTTTATGCGTCATTCTTATTGCGCTGCACCAAATTAAGTAAAAACATTGCACAAAATTTTAAAGAGTTCGCAGAGGTAAAAACACACTGCGTGAATTTTGCATATGGTTGATTTCAGCTCATACATTACACTCAATGAAATGTACACAAGATATCGAAATTTCATTTAGAATTGAGAGTAGAAGGATATCGCATTTCATTCTGGAGTTATTCCATTTTACACTGATCAGCCAGATCGTGATGACCATCGACCTATTATCGATATAAACCCGTCCAGGCGATAGCAGCGTCACCTGGCGAGGAATAACTGCTAGTCAGACACATGGGCGGTGCATACAGTACAAGTGAGGGTGTTGTCAAGCGTGTAGAATGGGGCAGGCCGGCGATCTATCAGAGTTTGACCGAGGGCAGATTGCAATGGCCCGGAGGCTCGGCACGATTATTTCGGAAACTGCACGACTTGTCGGGTGTTCGAGGAGTGCTGTGGTGAGTGCCTTCAACACGTGGCGAAACTAACATCAGACTTTAACGCTGGGAAAATTGTGTCTGAACACACAGTGCACTGAATTCTCCAAACGTTGGGCCTCCGCAGCCGACGAACGATATACGTGCCAATGTTAACACCACGACATCGGAAACTATGACTGAAATGAGCACGTGACCATCGACAATGGACATGGGCACAGTTGGAGAACGTTGCATGGTCTGGTGAATGTTAATACCTTCTTCATCATGCCGATGGGAGGGCGCGAATCCGGGGTTGTTTTTGGGGAAGGAGACCAGACAGCGAAGTTATCGGTCTCATCGGATTAGGGAAGGATGGGGAAGGAAGTCTGCCGTGCCCGTTGAAAGGAGCCATCCCGGCATTCGCCTGAAGCGATTTAGGGAAATCACGGAAAACCTAAATCAGGATGGCCGGACGCGGGATTGAACCGTCATCCTCCCGAATGCGAGTCCAGTGTCCAGCGAATTCAGGGGAACGGCCCTTTGACATCTGTATTGCGTGACGTAGACAAGCTGGTGGTGGCTCCATTAGCTTCTGGGGAACATTCACGTGGGCAGCTTTGGACTCCAGTGGAGCTCGTGCAAGGCACCGTGATGTTCAAGGAGTACCGTACACGGGTTGCAAACCACGTACATCCCTTCATGACGATCATGTTTCCTGACGGCAGTAGCATTTTTCAGCAGGATAATGTGCCATGTCATAAGGCCAGCAGTGTCACGGAGTGGTTCGCGGAACACAGTGGCGAGTTATAATTTATGTGCAAGTGCCCAAACTCTCCAGATCTGAACCTGATCGAACACATCTGGGATGTGATTGAACGTGGCGTCGGAGGTCGTCGCCACGCTCCCTTCATTTTACGTGAATCAGTTGACTTGTGTGTACAGGTGTAGTGCCAGCTCCCTCCAGCGACCTACCAAAGCCTCACTGCTTAAATGCCAAGACTTGTCGCTGATGTTATCCGTGCCAAAGGTAGACATACCGGCTCTCATCAGTGTATATCCGACGGACGGTCGGACGCGATGGGACCAGTTCCGTGCACGATGACTTGCCAGCTGCTATGAAATACTTATCATCCGTTTTTAAGAAAACTAATTGGTGTAAAAAATTGATTTTTGCGCACCTTACAGTCTGATATATTCGCTTGATAATGGACTGAAGGTATTTTCGTCATAGGGCATATACAGGGTGGTCCATTGATAGTGACCGGGCCGAATATCTCACTAAATAAGCATCAAACGAAAGAACTACAAAGAAGGTAACTCGTCTAGCTTGAAGGGGGAAACCAGATGGAGCTACTATGGTTGGTCCGCTAGATGGCGCTGCCATAGGTCAAACGGATATCAACTGCGTTTTTAAAAAATAGAAACCCCCATTTTTTATTACATATTCGTGTAGTACGTAAAGAAATATGAATGTTTTAGTTGGACCACTGTTTACGCTTTTTGATAGATGGCGCTGTAATAGCCACAAACGTATAAGTAAGTGGTATCACATAACATTATGCCAGTGCCGACGGTATTTGATTCGTAATACATTACTCATGTTAAAATGGACCGTTTACCAATTGCGGGCCGCGCTGGATTAGCCGGGCGGTCTTGGCCGCTGCAGTCATGGACTGTGCGGCTGGTCCCGGTGAAGGTTCGAGTCCTCCCTCGGGCATGGGTGTGTGTGTTTTTCCTTACGATAAGTTAGATTAAGTAGTGTGTAAGCTTAGGCACTGATGACCTTAGCAGTTAAGTCCAATAAGATTTCACACACATTTGAACATTTTTGAACCACTTGCGGAAAAGGTTGCTATCGTGTTGACGTATAGCTATTGTGATCAAAATGCCCAACGGACTTGTGCCATGTATGCTGCTCTGTATCCTGGACGACATCATCCAAGTGCCCGGACCGTTCGCCCGATAGTTACGTTATTTAAGGAAACAGAAAGTGTTCAGACACATGTGAAACGGTAACCACGACCTGCAACAAATGATGATGCCCAAAAACGTGTTTTAGCTGCTGTCGCTGCTAATACCCACATCAGTAGCAGACAAATTGCGCGAGAATCGAGAATCTGAAAAATGTCGGTGTTGAGAATGCTAAATCAACATCGATTGCGCCCGTACCATAGTTATATGAACCAGGAATTGCATGGCGACGACTTTGAACGTCGTGTACAGTTCTGCCACTGGGCACGAGAGAAATTACGAGACGATGACAGACTTTTTGCACGCGTTCTATTTAGCGTCGAAGAATCATTCACCAACAACGGTAACGTAAACCGGCATAATATGCACTATTGGGCAACGGAAAATCCACGATGGCTGCGACAAGTGGAACATCAGCGACGTTGGCGGGCTAATGTATGGTGCGGCATTATGGGAGGAAGAATAATTGGCCCCCGTTTTATCGATGGCAATCTAAATGGTGCAATGTATGCTCATTTCCTACGTAATGTTCTACCGATATTACTACAAGATGTTTCACTGCATGACAGAATGGCGATGTACTTCCAACATGATGGATGTCCGGTACATAGCTCGCGTGCGGTTGAAGCGGTATTGAATAGCATATTTCATGACATGTGGATTGGTCGTCGAAGCACGTTCACCGGATCTGACGTCCCCGGATTTCTTTCTGTGGGGAAAGTTGAAGGATATTTGCTATCGCGATCCACCGACAACGCCTGACAACGTGCGCCAGCGCATTGTCAATGCATGTGCGAACATTACGGAAGGCGAACTACTCGCTGTTGAGAGCAATTTTGAGCATTTATTGCATTAATGTGGTATTTACAGGTAATCAAGCTGTAACAGCATGCGCTCTCAGAAAGGTTAAGTTCACAAGGGTACGTGTATCACATTGAAAAAACCGAAATAAAATTTTCAAACGTACCTACGTTCTGTATTGTAATTTAAAAAACCTACCTATTACCATCTGTTCGTCTAAAATTGTGAGCCACATGTTTGTGACTATTACAATGCCATCATCACAAATCGAAAAAGTGGTCCACCTAAAGCATTCATACTTCTTTACGTTCTACACTATATGTAATAAAAAATGGGGGTTCCTATTTTAAAAAACACAGTTGATATCCGTTTGACCTATGGCAGCACAATCTAGCATGCCAACCATAGCGCCATCTGTTTTCCCCATTCAAGCTAGACAAGTTTCGTTCTTTGTAGTTTTTTCGTTTGACGCTTATTTCGTGAGATATTTGGCCCGGTCACGATCAATGGACCACCCTGTATACTGTACTGCTTAAAATTCAGTAAAACATTACGCGAAATTTTAAAGATTTTGCAGAAGTAAAAATGCATTGCGTAAACTTAGCGTGTTATTGATTTTAGCTGATAAGTTGGAGGATTTGAAATGTAGATAAGATATCGAAATTTTATTTATAATTTAGGTTAGAACGATATGTCATTTTGTCCTCGAGTATTGGGTTTTATATCCGAAGGTGGTCTGCGACGCACCCATTCACGTTCTTGCGCATCGCATATCACCTGGTCATAGCAAGCGTCAGATGTCAAATGATAGCATGCAATGAGGCACATGTGTTGAACCATAAATACTCGAAACTTTTCTATTCTGCGAGTTATGAAACCAACTTGTTGGCAGCAGTGAGTGTTCGACTGCCCAGGAGGCATTCGGATCTCCATAGCACAGAAGGAAAATCCAAGCGGTACGCGTATTTACATCCACAACGCCTGGCGAACGGCGTAGGAGGTGTGCCGGTACGTCACATAAATGGACGTCTGGAGAAAGGGAAAGGCAGTTTTTGTTATGAGACGTGTGAACTATAAGTTATTTCAAGACTGTGTACGTGTGTGCGATGTGTAACAAGTAGTAAAGAAGGTCAGTTATTATTATCAAAACACAAATATCGATGTAATTAACAAAACACAGTTTTTTTTTGTATAATCTCTGTGTAATATAGCCCATGAAGATCAGAGACAATGCTAAGATTGAGCCAACTCTCCTGTTTTGTTTCGTCTAGCGGTAGGCCGCCATTTTGGTGCTGTCTTATAGTTAACGTAAGTTTTATCTGTATTTTTGAAAAATATAATAGAAATTGTTATTAGAAAGTGTGTATTATTGACTTAGTTGTCACCTCTCACGATCGCAACCATTAATTATATTTAACAAAGTTATTACAGAGCTTCGTAGTGCAGGGAGCTCATCTCCTCTAGCAGGATTTAGTCGGCCGTTACACTGACGATTCATGTTTTTAAATGTAAATGCGAGAGACTTCTCAATTTTGATCTTTCATTAATTTCGAAGTTTAAATTAATTTCAGTTACCAAAATTCACAGCACTGAATGAGTTCAGTATGCTTCATTTTGGCCGCCTAAGGGCCGATGTGATTCTCTCCAGTTTTGCCATGCAAATAATTAACAAGAAATATTGAAAATCATTACATTCCGCAATATCTCAGTTATCCTTTGTGACATTTGGTACATATATAACCAGAAGCCCCTGAGACCCATATTAATAATTACAGTTTACATCTACATCTACATCTACATACATACTCCGCAAGCCACCTGACGGTGTGTGGCGGAGGGTACCTTGAGTACCTCTATCGGTTCTCCCTTCTGTTCTAGTCTCGTATTGTTCGTGGAAAGAAGGATTGTCGGTATGCCTCTGTGTGGGCTCTAATCTCTCTGATTTTATCCTCATGGTATCTTCGCGAGATATACGTAGGAGGGAGAAATATACTGCTTGACTCCTCGGTGAAGGTATGTTCTCGAAACTTTAACAAAAGCTCGTACCGAGCTAGTGAGCGGCTCTCCTGCAGAGTCTTCCACTGGAGTTTATCTATCATCTCCGTAATGCTTTCACGATTACTAAATGATCCTGTAAACAAGCGCGCTGCTCTCCGTTGGATCTTCTCTATCTCTTCTATCAACCCTATCTGGTACGGATCCCACACTGCTGAGCAGTATTCAAGCAGTGGGCGAACAAGCGTACTGTAACCTACTTCCATTGTTTTCGGATTGCATTTCCTTAGGATTCTTCCAATGAATCTTAAGTCTGGCATCTGCTTTACTGACGATCAATTTTGTATGATCATTCCATTTTAAATCACTCCTAATGCGTACTCCCAGATAATTTATGGAATTAACTGCTGACAGTTGTTGACCTGCTATTTTGTAGCTAAATGATAAAGGATATTTCTTTCTATGTATTCGCAGCACATTACACTTGTCTACATTGAGATTCAATTGCCATTCCCTGCACCATGCGTCAATTCGCTGCAGATCCTCCTGCATTTCAGTACAATTTTTCATTATTGCAACCTCTCGATACACCACAGCATCATCTGCAAAAAGCCTCAGTGAACTTCCGGTGTCATCCACCAGGTCATTTATGTACCTGTTTATTGTGAACAGCAACGGTCCTATGACACTCCCCTGTGGCACACCTGAAATCACTCTTACTTCGGAAGACTTCTCTCCATTGAGAATGACATGCTGCGTTCTGTTATCTAAGAACTCTTCAATTCAATCACACAATTGGTCTGATAGTCCATATGCTCTTACTTTGTTCATTAAACGACTGTGGGGAACTGTATCGAACGCCTTGCGGAAGTCAAGAAACACGGCATCTACCTGGGAACAGTGTCTATGGCCCACTGAGTCTCTCTACATAAGAATACGCATATTTTGTTTTCTATGTAGCAGCGTTCACGCAAACTATATATATCAGAAGGCGATGACTCGCGCGTTGTGTTAAAAAAAAATATCTTACGCACTTCGGGGCAGCCGATGTCCGTACCAGGGTTATCGCGGTATAAGCTAATTAAAAGTCTCATGGTAGCCCACAATATTTAAAGCCATCCCAACCGAAATGAAAAAAAATATAATTATAAAAACACACACACACACACGCACACACACACACACACACACACACACACACACACACACGTGGTCTTCAGTCCTGAGACTGGTTTGATGCAGCTCTCCATGCTACTCTATCCTGTGCAAGCTTCTTCATCTCCCAGTACCTGCTTCAGCCTACATCCTTCTGAATCTGCTTAGTGTATCCCTCTACGATTTTTATCCTCCGCACTCCCCTCCAGTACTGAACTGGTGATCCCTTGATGCCTCAGAACATGTCCTACCAACCGATCCCTTCTTCTAGTCAAGGCGTGCCACAAATTTCTTTTCTATCCAATTCTATTCAATACCTAAAAATTAGTTATGTGATCTATCCATCTAATCTTCAGCATTCTTCTGTAGCACCATATTTCGTAAGCTTCTATTATCTTCTTTTCTAAACTATTTACCGTCCATTTTTCACTTCCATACATGGCGACACTCCATACAAATATTTTCCGAAACGACTTTCTGACACTTAACTCAATACTCGATGTTAACAAATTTGTCTTCTTCAGAAACGCTTTCCTTGCCATTGCCAGTCTACATGTTATATCCTCTGTAGTTCGACCATCATCAGTTATTTTGCTTCACAAATAGCAAAACTATTTTACTACTTTAAGTGTCTCATTTCCTAATCTAATTCCCTCAGCATTACCCGATTTAATTCGACTACATTCCATTATCCTCATTTTGCTTTTGTTGATGTTCATCTTATACCGTCCTTTCAAAACACTCTCCATTGCGTTCAACTGCTCTTCCAAGTCCTTTGCTGTCTCTGACAGAATTACAATGTCATCGGCGAACCTCAAAGTTTTTATTTCTTCTCCATGGATTTTAATGCCTACTCCGAACTTTTCCTTTGTTTCCTTTACTGCTTGCTCAATATACAGGTTGAATAACATCGGGGAGAGGCTACAACCCTGTCTCGCTCCCCTCGCAACCACCGCTTCCCTTTCATGTCCTTCGACTCTTATAATTGCCATCTGCTTTCTGTACAAATTGTAAATAGCCTTTCGCTCCCTGTATCTTACTCCTGCCATCTTCAGAATTTGAAAGAGAGTCTTCCAGTCAACATTGTCAAAAGCTTTCTTTAAGTCTACAAATGCTAGAAACGTAGATTTGCCTTCTCTTAGTCTAGCTTATAAGATAAGTGGTAGAGTCAGTATTGCCTCTCGTGTTCCCAAATTTCTACGGAATCCAAACTGATCTTCCCCAAGGCGGGCTTCTACCAGTTTTTCCATTCGTCTGTAACGAATTCGCGTTAGTATTTTGCAGCCGTGACTTATGAAACTGATAATTCAGTAATTTTCACATCTGTCAACGCCTGCTTTCTTTGGGACTTGAATTATTATATTCTTCTTGATGTCTGAGGGTATTTCGCCTGTCTCATACATTTTGCTCACCAGATGGTAGAGTTTTGTCAGGACTGGCTCTACCAAGGCTGTTAGTAGTTCTAATGGAATGTTGTCTACTCCCGGGGCCTTGTTTCGACTCAGGTCTTTCAGTGCTCTGTCAAACTCTTCACGCAGGATCATATCTCCCATTTCTTCTTCATCTACTTCCTCTTCCATTTCAGTAATATTGTCCTCAAGTGCATCACACTTTTTATCGCGGTATAAGTTAATTAAAGGTCTCATGCTAGCCCACGATATTTAAAGCCACCCCAACCAAAATCAAGAAAATATAATTATACAAACAAAAATATATAATTATATATTATTAAGTGGACAGACACATTCACATATACACTTATACCGTGATAGACGACGTGCGTACACACCCACACCAGTGTTATCGCGGTATAAGTTAATTGAAAGTCTCATGCTAACCCACAATATTTAAAGCCACCCCAACCAAAATCAAAAAATGTAATTATAAAACAAAAATATGTAATTATATATTATTAAGTGGACACACACATCCATATATACACTTATACCGTGATACAGGACGTGCGTACACACCCACACCAGTGAGAAGGTTAATGTTACCCAGCGCTACGTAGATGCTCTACCAAACTTCTTAAGGACGTACAATGGATCTGGAGACGTTTGACGGCTGTAACGACAGCAGAGCTCGGTGAAAGCGCCAGAAACGTGCGGAGGAGGTTGAGTACGGCACCTGACAGCCGATTAGTCACCCGCTGGGCAGAGCGCTTTTCGCAGGGTGGCAGGGCCCGTTGGCAGTCGCGCACGGGACCACCTCGCCAGGTTACGCAAGGCGACCAGCGGGGCTTCGCCGATGCTCCAGTTCTGCCAGCGGCGGTAGCTGGACGGGCTATCTAGGGGGCGTGATCGGCGGCAGCGCCAGGCGTGACTTGACTGTCGACACAGGCAGGCGGCCGGCGGTGTGCCAACGCGCCGTTTCGCGTCCCTGCGCTCGGCGACAGTGTTTCGAAATTAGCGAATCTGCAAAGTTGCCAGCAGTGCGGAGAAGATCGTGCGGTTGTGCTATTACAGGATGTGCAGAACTATAGACCTATATCTCTAACGTCCGTTGTAGAATTTTGGAACACGTATTATGTGATTTTGCTTCAGTGGTAAAACATCAGAAGCATTCCCTGTTAATAGCGGTGTGAAACAGGGGTGTGTGTTAGCTCCTACATTATTTGGGATATTCTTTTCCCTTCTGCTCAGATTTGCCTTTGAAGACTCTGAGGAGGGAGTGTATCTACACACGAGCTCTGATGGAAATCTTTTCAACATTGCTCGCCTCAAGGCCGAGATCAAAGTAAATACAGTTGTTATCAGTGAGTTGTTATATGCGGACGATGCAGCTCTAGTAGCGAACACACAAGATGAGCTGCAGTATATAATCAACAAATTATCAAATGCCTGTGAAAAGTTTGGTCTACTCATCAGCCTTCAAAAGACTAAGATCATGGCGCAGAGCACTACCAACCTTCCATCCATTAGCATTGATGGCAATCCTCTACAGATAGTTGATGACTTTACCTACTTGGGATCCACAATACGTAGCAACTTGTCCATGGACACTGAACTTACTAACAGAATCGCAAAGGCATCATCTGTCATGGCTAGATTGAAAAACAGAGCATGGAACAACGGACTGCTTACCACAAAAACTAAATTAAAAGTCCACAACGCTTGTGTTATAAGCACCCTTCTCTATAGCTGTGAGACATGGACAACTCTTTCTAGGCATGAATCTCGACTGAGCAGCTTCCATCTCCGCTGTCTCCGGAAGATCCTTCAGATCTCTTGGAGAGATACAGTACCCAACACCGAAGTCTTTCATCGTGCAAGCACAACCAGCGTCTATGCACTCCTGTGTCATCGACGTCTAAGATGGTTGGGACATGTGAGGCGCATGAATCCTGAACGGATACCGAAACAGCTGCTGTACGGCGAACTTCAGGAAGGTGAGAGGCCAGTGGGACGACCGCATGTTCGTCTCAAGGATGTCTGCAAGAGAGACCTGACCAAGACCAGAATCAATCCAAGTTGCTGGGAAAGCATTGCAGATGACCGTGTCAAGTGGCGAGTAGCTGTGCGCAACGGCGTAAAGCTCTCAGAGGACGAACGCACACAGGAACAATCAGGAAGAGAACAAAGCGAAGAGACAGAGCGGCTTCTGTTCGAAGGCCCTCAAATTTCACATGTCCAAATTGCAGTAGGGACTGCCACTCTGGATTGGGACTTTTTAGACACAGCAGACGCTGCAGACTCTGAACCAAGCATGTTACACCATCATCCCTCAAGGATGGATGGATGCCTTTTTTTTTGTTCGAATATAATGACTTTTCTGGAGACTAGAAATCTACTCTGTAGGAATCAGCATGGCTTTCGAAAAAGACGATCGTGTGAAACCCAGCTCGCGCTGCTCGTCCACGAGACTCAGAGGGCCATAGATACGGGTTCCCAGGTAGATGCCGAGTTTCTTGACTTCCGCAAGGCGTTCGATACAGTTCCCCACAGTCGTTTAATGAACAAAGTAAGAGCATATGGACTATCAGACCAATTGTGTGATTGGATTGAAGTGTTCCTTGATAACAGAACGCAGCATGTCATTCTCAATGCAGAGAAGTCTTCCGAAGTAAGAGTGATTTCAGGTGTGCCGCACGGGAGTGTCGTAGGATCGTTGCTATTCACAATATACATAAATGACCTTGTGGATGAGATCGGAAGTCCACTGAGGCTTTTTGCGGATGATGCTGTGTTATATCGAGGGGTTGTAACAATGGAAAATTGTACTGAAATGCAGGAGGATCTGACACGAATTGACGCATGGTGCAGAGAATGGCAATTGAATCTCAATGCAGACATGTGTAATGTGCTGCGAATACATAGAAAGATCCCTTATCATTTAGCTACAATATAGCAATGCAGCAACTGTAAGCAGTTAATTCTATAAATTATCTGGGAGTACGCATTAGGAGTGATTTAAAATGGGATGATGATATGAGTTTGATCGTCGGTAAAGCAGATGCCAGACTGAGATTCATTGGAAGAATCCTAAGGAAATGCAATCCGAAAACAATGGAAGTACGTTACAGTACGCTTGTTCGCCCACTGCTTGAATACTGCTCAGCAGTGTGGCATCCGTAGAGATAGGGGTGATAGAAGAGATAAAGAAGATCCAACGGAGAGCAGCGCGCTTGTTTACAGGATCATTTAGTAATCGCGAAAGCGTTACAGAGATGATAATAAACTCCAGTGGAAGACTGCAGGAGAGACGCTCAGCAGCTCGGTACGGAATTTTGTTGAAGTTTCGAGAACATACCTTCACCAAGGAGTCAAGCAGTACATTTCTCCCTCCTACGTATATCTCGCGAAGATACCATGAGGATAAAATCAGAGAGATTAGAGCCCACACAGAGACATACCGACAATCTTTCTTTCCACGAACAATATGAGACTGGAAAGAAGGGAGAACCGATAGAGGTACTCAAAGTACACTCCGCCACGCACCGTCAGGTGGCTTGCGGAGCATGGATGTAGATGTAGATGTAGATCGGGGCGTGACAAAAACAGCGAATGCCAGAAATGGGCTACTGAATGAGGTTGACACGAGATACGGAAAAGATGTATTCTTTTGTTTAATGCTGATACAACGATGTTTATTAAAGTTGTAAAACCAGGAGGAACAGTCGGAGCCACTATGGGATACTCTATAGCGCCAGGCATTGCCAACCTTGGAACACTTCTAAGAATCACCTCTCGAAACTACGCGACTGACAAGGAGAGGCCACAACGTTTGGAACGCGGATTTACTGCAAACTTCGTACGCTCGTAGTACTCCTTGAGGACAACAAAATTTTTAAGCAGTAGCGCGTACTTCTCAAGCGTTATTGGGAAAATCACAAGATAATTTCGGTTGTCAAATATGTACATGAGCGTGGCCATTTTCACCATGGTGCGGCAACAGCCGAGTGGTTAGCATTCAAGCCCCGTAATTGCTGGATCGAGTTCCATTCGTCAGTTTTTTTATTTCTAACACACTCATTTTCTTTACTATTTATATTACATTTGATATAATGGCAAAAATACGTGTAATCGGATGAACGTTTATTAAATTTACAATGTTATTTGACAGTCTACAAATTTTTATTATCTCGAATAATATAATATTCATAACTATCCACTAGTAAATGGAATGGGAAGTCCAATGACTACAGAAAATGGATTTGAGGATAAACCGAAGAAAGGTGAAAGTAATGAAGAACATCAGACTGAAATTTTCACTCTGCAGTAGAGTGTATGCTGATATGAAACTTCCTGGCAGATTAAAACTGTGTGCCGGACTGAGACTCGAACTCGGGACCTTTGCCTTTCGAGTTCAAGTCGCGGTCCAGCACCCAGTTTTAATCTGCCAGGAAGTTTCATTTCAGCGAACACCCCGCTGCAGAGTGAAAATTTCATTCTGGAAACATCCCCCAGGCTGTGGCTTAGCCATGTCTCCGCAATATCCTTTCTTCCAGGAGTGGTAGTTCTGCAAGGTTCGCAGGAGACCTTCAGCGAAGTTTTGTAAGGTAGGAGACGAGCTACTGGCAAAATTAAAGCTGTGAGGACGGGTCGTGAGTCGTGCTTGGGTAGATCAGTTGGTAGACCACTTGCCCTCTAAAGGCAAAGGTCCCGAGTTGGAGTGTTGGTCCGGCATACAGTATTAATCTGTCAGGACGTTTCAATGAAGAACATCAATTACAATTTAATTTAGGAATTTTGCTACCATTCTTACAACGCTCTCAACGTAACTTTACTGCATTCGATAAGTGCATTTTTGTCTGTATTTTACCTGATTACGTATCACCACTTCTCCGTTTATATGAGATGTCATTTCTCGAATAAGGGTTATTCAACATATTTCCAGAACGAAATGTTCACTCTGCAGCGGGATTGAGCACTCATATGACACTTTCTGGCAGATTAAAACTGTGTGCTGGATCGAGACTCGAACTCGGGACATTTGCCTCTCAGGGGCAATTGTCTTATCGACTGAGCTACCCAAGCACGACTCACGACCATTCATTACAGCTTTACTTCCACCAGTACCTCGACGTCTGCCTTCCGAATTTCACAGAAGCTCTCCTGCGACACTTGCAAGACTAACGCTCCTGGAAAAAGGAGACGAGGCAGAGGCAGAAGTAAAATTGTGAGGACGGGTCGTGAGTCGTGGTTGGGCACTTCAGTCGGTAGCTGGCACATAGTGTTAATCTTCCAGGAATTTTCAGTATTTAGCATAATTCTCTGTCATCTACATCAGTTACAGACGTTAGAATAGGACCGTTGTTATTAAATTATTCATTTAAGATTTATACATGTATTTCTATTTTATTAATTCGCAATTCAACTGTAGGCTCACAGGTACGGGCTATTATTTGCAGCGAGTAAGCTGTGTGGCATAAAAGGAGACGTGCGCGGCGCGACCATATGACTACATCGAGTTATTCTTTTAAACAGCGCCGTGCACAGCCCAAGTACCTGAATTGCGAGTAAACACAGGTAAAGACGCAACTGGTTTGGTCTTATGTGATGCTGTTTAAAAGAGCAGTTACACGTGCTGTAACCGTTAGGTACCGTAGCAATTATCTCTGACACTTCCTAAGTAATAGAACCCAGTGTGTTGTCCTCGACTGCAAGAGTTCATCAGAGACAAGGGTATCGTCAGCAGTACCCCAGGACAGTGTGACAGGGAGAATATTATTTTCCATAGACATGAATGATCTGGCGGACATGGTGGGCAGCAATCTACCGTTGTTTACTGATGATGGTTTGATGTACTCAGAAGATGTCAAAGTTCAGTGAGGAGCCAAAGTGACTTAGGCAAAATTTCTGGTTGTTGTAACGAGTAGCAACTAGCTCTAAATGCAGAAAAATGTAAGTTAACGCTGATGGGTAGGAAAAACAGATCTGTAATGTTGATGTATAATTGGCAGAGTCCTGCTTGACACAGCCACTTCGTTTAAATATCCGGACGTAACGTTGACAAGCGATTTGAAATGGAACGAGCATGTGAGGATTCTGTTAGGGAAAGGAAATAGTCAACTTCGGTTTATTGGGAGAATTTTGGCAAAGTGTGGTTCCTCTGTAATGGAGACCGTATGTAGGACACTAGTGCGACCTACTCGTGAGTACTGTTCGTGTTATTGGGATCCCTACCAGATCGAATTAAATGAAGGCATTGAAGCAAATCAGAGGCTGGCTGCTAGATTTGTTACCGGTAGGTTTGAACAACGGGCTGCTTCAGGAACTGAAATGGGAATCGCTAGAGGGAAGGCGACGTTCTTTTCAAGCAATATTATTGAGAAAATTTAGAGAACCGGAATTTAAAGCTGACTGCAGAATGATTCTACAGCCGCCGACATACATTTCGCGTAAGGACCACGAACGTAAGATATGAAAAATTAGGACTAATACGGAGGCATATGGATAGTCGTTTTCCCCTCTCTCCATTTGCGAGTGGACCAGGGAAGGCAATGACTGATAGTGATGCAGGGTTTCCTCCACCTCGCGCCTCACGGTGGCTTGGAAAGTATCTTTATAGATGTAGATATAGAAGCACAACATGGGTTTAGAAAGGTGGGCTCCATCAAGAGTGCAGTGGCAAACTTCACAACACACGTCATTGAGGCCCTAGATCATCAAAGGAAAGTATTTAGTGTATACTCAGACTTTTCAAAAGCTTTGGATTATGTCTGTCATAAAATTGTTCTACAAAAGCCTGTTGTGGCATAAGAGGATAGGCTATGGATATTACAAAAAGTCTTTGTTAAAAGCAGACAACAGCCTGTTGAAATAAAACGGAAATCCGGAAATACAGAAAAAATGTCTAATCTGAAAAGTGTGGAATATCTGAGGGTTCAGTACTAGGATCTTGGGTCTTTATGTTATACATAAATGATACGCTCGCTGCAGTAAATGGAAAATTATTTACGTATGCCGATGATATAACTTTATTAGTTCGTAGTCACTCAGTGAGGGATTTGTAAAAGAAATGGGATGAGAACATGTAAATGGCAGAATAGTATGTTAGGGAAAATAATTTATTGATCAGGAGGTAGAAAACAATGCGTACAAAATTTAAAACAAACAGAACTAACAACTTCGAGAACTTTATTCTGATGATTGATGATGGAGACGTAGAAGAAGTGGACTGTAATAGATTTCTGCGAACAGAAGTGGATAAACCTCTGACGTGGGAAAAACACATTGATAAGACCTGTTAGAAATAACTACTAATATATTTTTAACATAAAAATGTGCCATATGTGAACACAGAAAACTTGCTCAAAATGTACCACGAGTCTACCTTTCCACACATATTATACTTTATACCAACACCAGGAGCAGTACATATCCACACTCGCAGAATTTTAAAACTTCAAATGAAAACCATAAGATATATATCAAAACAAATAGCACGTGAATCCCGCAAAAAAGTTAAAATATTAATTGCACCGATTTTGTACATAATTGTCACAATCCTTTATTTACTGGTAAATTATACAACATATCTAAATAGAGATTTTTATGAACACATCACAATAACTAGAGAAAATAACCATATCTGCAGCAAAAGGGTGAAAATAGGCAGATCTATGGGATAAATTTTAAAAAAGTTGCAAATGGCGTAAAACACCTCCTTTTTCATGTGGAAACAAATCTACTGAAAGAGAGCAAAGGAAAAAGAAAGTGTGATGCTGAAACTACAGAAGAGAGCGTGTAGATTAAGTGTATTTAGTACAAATATGATTTCAATGAGTTTCACTATGTGCAAATGTAAAAATATATTTGCAGTATGGCGTAACATAAATGAGCTAAAAAAAACTAGTTATCAGTTTGTATAAACTTATTTTACTATTTTCAGTGATATGGCTAAAACACTGATGACTTTCCTTTCATATCAAAGAAAAGTCGACTGTGTAAATTGATACAGGATACTAGCATATAATATCACAGTGTATTACCATTGATTATCTGTTAGCGGTATTACATAAAAATTGTTATTATCTGTCAATGACAAATTTCTAAGAAGTTTGCTTATCCTACATACCCCGACGGAAGAAAATATCCCAACACCAAGAAGGAGTTCTGCGAGATAAACGAAAGTTAGTAGGAGTGTTTCTATACAGGGTGTTACAAAAAGATACGGCCAACTTTCAGGAAACATTCCTCACCCACAAATAAAGAAAATATGTTATGTGGACAAGTGTCCGGAAACGCTTAATTTCCATATTAGAGCTCATTTTAGTTTCGGAAGTATGTACTGTACTTCCTCGATTCACCGCCAGTTGGCCCAATTGAAGGAAGGAAATGTTGACTTCGGTGCTTGTGTTGACACTCACTGTTCTACAGTACTAGCATCAAGCAGATCAGTACGTAGCATCAACAGATTAATGTTCATCACGAAAGTGGTTTTGCAGTCAGTGCAATGTTTACAAATGCGTAGTTGGCAGATGCCCATTTGATGTATGGGTTAGCACGGGGCAATAGCCGTGGCACGGTACGTTTGTATCGAGACAGATTTCCAGAACGAAGGTGTCCCGATATGAAGACGTTCAAAGCAATTGATCGGCGTCTTAGGGAGCACGGAACATTCCAGCCTATGACTCGCGACTGGGGAAGACCTAGAACGACGAGGACACCTGCAATGGACGAGGCAATTCTTCGTGCAGTTGACGATAACCCTAATGTCAGCTTCAGAGAAGCTGCTGCTGTACAAGGTAACGTTGACCACGTCACTATATGGAGAGTGCTACGGGAGAATCAGTTGTTTCCGCACCATGTGCAGCGTATGCAGGCACTATCAGCAACTGATTGGCCTCCACGGGTACACTTCTGCGAATGGTTCATCCAACAATGTGTCAATCCTCATTTCAGTGCAAATGTTCTCTTTACGGATGAGGCTTCATTCCTACGCGATCAAATCGTAAATTTTCACAATCAACATGCTGACGAGAAACTGCACGCAATTGTGCAATCACGTCATCGACACAGATTTTCTGTGAACGTTTGAGCAGGCATTGTTGGTAATGTCTTCATTGGGCCCCATGTTCTTCCACCTACGCTCAGTGGAGCACGTTATCATGATTTCATACGGGATACTGTACCTTTGCTGCTAGAACATGTGCCTTTACAAGTACGACACAACATGTGGTTCATGCACGATGGAGCTCCTGCACATTTCAGTCGAAGTGTTCGTACGTTTCTCAACAACAGATTCGGTGACCGATGGATTGGTAGAGGCGGACCAATTCCATGGCCTCAGCGCTCTCCTGATCTCAAGCCTCTTGACTATCATTTATAGGGGCATTTGAAAGCTCTTGTCTACGCAACCCCGGTACCAAATGTAGAGACTCTTCGTGTTCGTATTGTGGACGGCTGTGATACAACACGCCATTCTCCAGGGCTGCATCAGCACATCAGGGATTCCATGCGACGTAGGGTGGATGCATTTATCCGCGCTAACGGAGGACATTTTGAACATTTCCTGTAACAAAGTGTTTGAAGTCACGCTGGTACGTTCTGTTGCTATGTGTTTCCATTCCATGATTAATGTGATTTGAAGAGAAGTAATAAAATGAGCTCTAACATGGAAAGTAAACGTTTCCGGACACATGTCCACATAACACCTTTTCTTTATTTGTGTGTGAGGAATGTTTCCTGAAAGTCTGGCCGTACCTTTTTGTAACACCCTGCATATGAGAAGTGACATCTATTCAAATTTCGCGCCAGTCGCATAACAGTGACGCTAGTAGTGCCACTATGAGGATGTATATCAGGTTTGCTTTAAAAACAAGCTGTAATGGCCGTGAGCGTTAGTTGCATTTGTAAGTCATGAGTCGATGTTAGTCAACAATGTCTTTAAGACGCCATTCCTAACAGCTCACTGAGTTTGAACGAGGTCGTGTAATAGGGCTATGAGAAGATGGATGTTCCTTCTGTGATACTGCAGTTGGCAGGAATGTAGCCACTGTACATGATTGTTGGCAGCAGTGGTCACGGGAAGATAAGGTCGTAGGAAGATAGGATTCCGGGCACCCCCGGTGGCCCTACCGAGAGGGAAGACCATTGTGTATGGCTGTAACCTATTGTACTGCGTCTGCAGCAGCAATTCGAGCAGCATTTGGCACCACGCTGGCACAACGAACTGTCGTAAATCGGTTGCTTCAAGGACATCTCCGAGCCAGACGCCACCGTAGCGTGCATTTCACTGACCGCATACCGACGCCATTTGCGATTTCAGCGGTGTCAAGCGTGAGCTCATTGGAGAGCAAAGGGGAGGTCTCCTGTCTTTTCTGATGAAAGCCGATTCTGCCTCGGTGCCAGTGATGGCAGTGTGTTGGTTAGGAGGAGAATAGCCGAGGACCTGTAAGCAACTTGTCTGCATGCTAGACACACCGGACCTAAATCAAGAGTTATGGTCTGGGGTGCGATTTCGTATGACAGCAGGAGCACTTGTAACCCCTGACACAACACACGTTAAAGCCTGTGCTATGGTAAGTGAGCGGGATTCACCTTATGAGAAAGGGTTTTCGTATAGATATCGACCGCGTGTACCTGAATGGTGGCAAATCAGACTTACATCCACTCTGTAATAACAATGATCCGTCAAGTAAGTTCGAAATGCAATTACACGTCAGGATGGACGAAAAGCAACCCAGAAGATGCTACGAATTTGATAATAATACGGTCACCAGCCTAATTAGGCATTAACTGAGTTTCTTCCCAGTACAAGTTGGTATATATTCATGCAAAACAACAAGTTGTAACACTGCATAATATAGTAGAATTATAGAACCAGAAAATTTATTGAACTGAGAGTTTCACGTTCTGTACTAATATGGGACACCATGAATACATAACATTACACTATAATGTATACTACAAAACTTTATACTGTCTATTAATCTGATTAAAATGGGGCATAGGTTACCCTAGAAATAGCACTTTCGTGCCACACACAAAATGCCAATTTTGATAAAGATAAAATACTGATAAATTTTGACTTTTATATTGAATTTAACTTTTGCTGGTCAAACCAATTTAGAACACTTCAGAATTCAAATGAATGAGGGGGAACCCCGAATCTTATGATCGCTGTATTTTAAAAAAATGATTACTGAATTTATTATGCGTTCAAGATTTCCAGTATATAAGTTACTACTCTTTCCAGCTTATTTACTGCTCATTTAAATGCCTTTAAACCTGTATCGAAATAATAAACTTCGTTACTATATCAATACTAAAGTTATCTTTCAACTTCGTTAGCTCTTTGCTATTCATTTACTGCTTCATTAACAAAACATTTATTTAAACACCATTCTAATATAGCTAGTTCTGCAAATAATTGTTATTATCACAAATTTTAATTTTCATTTCGGTACACTCAGATTGCACAACGTTTGGAAAGGATCCTGTCTAGGTCAGTTGTGAGGATAATTAAATGATGGAAAAGTTCTGGTAAAATTTAGGTTATTATTGCACCAAACAAATACAGTTCACTCTCTGATCCTCACGAATACAGTACTAAACGTTTCAACCTGCTAGTATCGATGCGGCGGTTGGCAGGCGGCGAGATGGCGAGGCACAGAGCACACATACAACCACAGCTATGGCTCTTGATATATCGGCACTTTAATTCTTGTTGTTGTTGTTGTTGTTGTGGTCTTCAATCCTGAGACTGGTCTGATGCAGCTCTCCATGCTACCCTACCCTGTGCAAGATTCTTCATCTACCAGTACTTACTGCAATCCACATCCTTCTGAATCTGCTTAGTGTATTCATCTCTTGGTCTCCCTCTACTATTTCTACCATCCACGCTCCCCTCCAATGCTAAATTTGTGATCCCTTGATGTCTCAGGACATGTTCTACTAACCGGTCCCTTCGTTTTGTCAAGTTGTGCCACATACTCCTCTTCTCCCCAATTCTATTCAATACTTCATCATTAGTTATGTGGTCTACCCATCTAATCTTCAGCATTATTCTGTAGCACCACATTTCGAAACCTTCTATTCTCTTCTTGTCCAAACTGTTTATCGTCCATGTTTCACTTACATAAATGGCTACACTCCATACAAATACTTTCAGAAACGACTTGCTGACACTTAAATCTATACTCGATGTTAACAAATTTCTCTTCTTCAGAAACGCTTTCCTTGCCATTGCCAGTCTACATTTTATATCGTCTCTACTTCGTCCATCATCAGTTATTTTGCTCCCCAAATAGCAAAACTCTTTTACTACTTTAAGGGCCTCAATTCCTAATCTAATTCCCTCAGCATCAACCGACTTAATTCGACTACATTCCATTATCCTCGTTTTACTTTTGTTGATGTTCATCTTATAGCCTCCTTTCAAGACACTGTCCATTCCGTTCAACTGCTCTTTCAAGTCCTTTGCTGTCTCTGACAGAATTACATTGTCATCGACGAACCTCAAACTTTTTATTTCTTCTCCATGGATTTTGATACCTACTCCGAATTTTTCTTTTGTTTCCTTCACTGCTTGCTCAATATACAGATTGAATAACATCGGAGAGAGACTACAACCCTGTCTCACTCTCTTCCCATCCACTGCCTCCCTTTCATGTCCCTCGACTCTAATAACTGGCATCTGGTTTCTGTACAAATTGTAAATAGCCTTTCGCTCCCTGTATTTTACCCCTGCCACCTTCAGAATTTGAAAGAGAGTATTCCAGTAAACATTTCTCTAAGTCTACAAATGCTAGAAATGTAGGTTTGCCCTTCCGTAATCTAGCTTCTAAGATAAGTCGTAGGGTAAGTATTGCCTCACGTGTTCCAACATTTCTACGGAATGTGCATTGTTCAGCGCACATTGTTGAACATAGGGCTTCGCACCAGACAACCGTTAAGTATTCGCATGTTGACTCAATGACATCGTCAATGACGATTGGCGTGGGCGCGGGATCTGCGAGATTGGCTTTTGAATCAGTGGAATGGTGCCCTTGATCAATCATATTTCATGTTACACCAGGTTGATTTTCGTGTCCAGGCGAACAGCTTCTCGAGTAATGCACAACAACTTAACCCTTAACTACTATCGACCGTCTCTCAGACCGCGGCTAATTTTTGTGACGAGATATTTCTCACACCCCTGCAAAGCCAAATGGACTCTTCCATGTACCTTCCTATTGGCTGCCAAGCTACACGTGCCAGCATTCTTGCATTGTTACTGCTCTTTGTTTCGTAATTATTAGCCTTGAGAGGTCTCACAGACGTACCATACTGTTGCCGCTTTTTTATTGCATGCTACTGTTTCTCCATGGCGGGGAAAGCTGGGCCTTCTGTGCAACGTGTGTTATGTGAGACAGATGTCTTCACTTGCAAGATGAGCCTCAGACAGTGAAAGAAGAATTCGAAAATCGAAAAACGTGCACCTTTTGCCCTCCTCGTCTGAAGAGGAAAACAAGGTATCCATGTCAACAGCGTGGTGTTCCGATTTGTTTGGAGTGTTCCAGGTGGAGTGTTCCAGGAAGGTCTGCGTGAAGTGTTTGCAGGTGGAAATTGACTAAAGTATGATTCAGTGGCACATAAGAAAAAGTATTTAGCTTATACTTGCAATTTTAGAAGTAAAATAGTGGCAAAGTTTCTGCATTCATAGACTTATTGACTGAAGTATTCGCTCTACATTGCAAAGTGAGTCGTAAACTGAAAGCTGACTTCTCACACTCTTTATCGTAAGTCATGTCGGATTTTTCCACCTAGTTATTTTGCCAATTTGTAATATAATGCCTCTGGTGAAAATCTACGTGTGAGTAGAGAGCTAACTATTTGCTGTTATTTTCGTACCTCATAAAATAAAAATATACTCCAGATTGCGCTTTCTTTTAATTGTCGAAGTGTTTAAAATACCGCAGTGTTTAAAAAAAAATCAAATTTCTACGAAAGTCACCTCTAAGAAGTGTGATGAATGACTGGAAGTCAAGAAACTATATATATTCAGCAAAATTCTGGTTTGATATATAAAATAGAAAAATGCGGTCTGTGAGACCCCTCCATAGTAATTGTGTTCATGTGAATGATCATGTAGTTAAGGGTTAACCATAGATCCCCGGAGCAGTATTATGCTATGGGGGGACATTAATCTGGGATTGCGTGGGACCTGTGATAGTAATCAAGTGCACCATGGTAGCTGAGTACTGTATGAGTATTGTTGCGCACCACCTGCATTCCTTCTCGCTCGATAACTTCTACGATGGCGACGGCATCTTGTGCTGTATGTTGCACATTAGACAAGTAATAATTTAGAAACCCTCTTCGTATACTAAATGTCAAAGATTATACTCGTCTTTTTATTCAAATAACTCACATGTATACCTCTGAATGCAAAGCGACACTATCCATGAAAAGAGTTGAGTTGAACGATTTTCATTTTTCTGTAGCACCTTTTTCTTATGTCTGTGTCGTTGGAATAAGACGTAGCCCTTCAGAGGTGAAAATAATTTCTGAAATACATGAACTATGGATCAAAAGGATGTTTATTTCAATACTTTTCCGATTCTATGAAATGTATTACAGGGTGACGCACGAACTGTGTTACCAATTGTTTCTTTCACAACTTACGACACACATTAGATATCCTGCTGGGATCTCTACAGCAGTACCCGCAGAGCTTGGAAAAACAAATGAGTTACGAAATGACGTGTAATTCACGATACTGCCGCTAGGAGACTAGTAAGCAGCAATGGCTGACAATGGAAGACTGACGACACAACAACGATCGGCAATTGTGTTACTTTTTCATGAACGAAAAGTCTTGTTGTTACTCAGAGGCGTTTTCGACAACAGTTTAACACACGATGGGTCCCTTCCAAGAAGACCATCCACAGGTTGTACGATAAATTTGTACAGGAAGGAACAGTATTGAGCCGGCCGCGGTGGTCTCGCGGTTCTAGGCGCGCAGTCCGGAGCCGTGCGACTGCTACGGTCGCAGGTTCGAATCCTGCCTCGGGCATGGATGTGTGTGATGTCCTTAGGTTAGTTAGGTTTAAGTAGTTCTAAGTTCTAGGGGACTAATGACCACAGCAGTTGAGTCCCATAGTGCTCAGAGCCATTTGAACCATTTTTGAACAGTATTGAAAGCGAAGCGACCTTGGCCTAAGCCTGTTTGTTCGCCCGAGAATATTGAAGCGGCACGGTTGCTGTACAGAGAAGTCCCGGGAAATCGTGTAGAAAGGCAGCAGTGCAACTGGGAATA
The DNA here is from genome assembly GCF_023897955.1 of Schistocerca gregaria. Classification (NCBI taxonomy): domain Eukaryota; kingdom Metazoa; phylum Arthropoda; class Insecta; order Orthoptera; family Acrididae; genus Schistocerca; species Schistocerca gregaria. The sequence continues at coordinate 436,633,451 of NC_064927.1, forward strand.
TCCAGACGCTCCGTTCAACGCATTCTCAAAAGTGACCTCCATATGTACCCATACAAGATGACCTGTGCACAGAAGCTCACTGAAGAACACAAGCAGCAGAGACTACTATTTGCTCAGCGGGCGGAGGATAGAGAAGAAACTCTCAACAACGTTTGGTTTTCAGACGAGGCGCATTTTCATTTAGATGGTGTGGTTAACAGACAAAATGTACGCTTTTGGGCCACTGAAAACCCACAAGTGCTTCATGAACGACAACATTATGCTCTGAGGAGTACAGCGTGGGCAGAAATTTCCAGTCACTGACTTATTGGACCCCTTTTCTTTGAAGAAACTGTGAGCAGCGAGCGTTATTTGACCATGCTTCGCAATAGCTTCATTCCACAGCTTCTTACTACTGCCTTGCCCTTCAGCACGTAGTGGTTCATGCAAGATGGAGCAAGGCCACGAACTGAAAACGCTGTGTTGGAGTTTTTACACGAGCATTTCGACATGCGGATCATTTCACTTAGGTTTCCAGGTCGTTTCAATGACGGACAAAATTGCCCCCCCCCCCCCCCCCCCCAATAGTCCAGACGTCAATGCATGTGACTTTTTTCTTTGAGGGTACCTAAAGGAAAACTTTTTTCCCCGAAACGTCCACGTGATTTAATGGAGCTCAGAAGACTTATTCTTCAAGCTTCCAGTGAAATTACGGAAGACTTGTGCCGTAGGGTAATCACTAACTTCAGTGTTCGTTTGAAGGAAGTTAGGAAACGAAGTGGTGGATATGCTGAGCATGTGCTGAGTTAGAACAAATCTCCATGGACGTCTCTTCATTGTAGCATATGTTCCTTTCAGATTGTATTGACAATAAAGTTTATATTCAAAAACAAAATTGTAACACATTTCGTGCGCCACCCTGTATTTGAAGAACGAAGTCCAATATAACAACAGAAAACTATAATTTAAGGAAGTATGTGTTAAATACGATGACTGGAGGTGTTATCGTAAATTGACGGTATTATTCACTGGCTCTCTCAGCATCAAAGCTGCCTTCATACCTTATATGTAACTAAATATTTGTCGCAAATGCCTAGGGAACTTCCCCAGCAGCCGTTATAACGGTACTTTGCGGGCAGGCGTGTCAGTTAGCATCACATTAATTAAAATGGGGGATAAATAGACTTTATTTTGGAAAAATTAAAAGGGGGAAAGTAATACGAAACTTTAATAACTGCACAGTATTACTAAGAAGCAATATAATGAAAAGTAATAAAAAGCAAAGTAGCGATGACCAAGCGGGACAGAAAGATGTAGGGGCGCGTTTGTTTTTTAATACATATAAAAGAACATGTAACACATTATTGAGCTCTCCACCTTCAGTTATCGCGATCGGGCTAGTCGATGAAAAAATGGTACGCGACTACGAAATTCGTTAAGGAGATTATTTAAAGACTCTTCAAGCATGTTTAAAATACATAACGTGTGACGAAGTGATCAGAAACTTTTATTGTCGGGTGGAGTGAAAATAGATCCGACAACATAATTCGAACTTTCTGTTAGCTGGGAAAATTCTCTTGGCAAACTACACTCCTGAAATTTGAAATAAGAACACCGTGAATTCATTGTCCCAGGAAGGGGAAACTTTATTGACACATTCCTGGGGTCAGATACATCACATGATCACACTGACAGAACCACAGGCACATAGACACAGGCAACAGAGCATGCACAATGTCGGCACTAGTACAGTGTATATCCACCTTTCGCAGCAATGCAGGCTGCTATTCTCCCATGGAGACGATCGTAGAGATGCTGGATGTAGTCCTGTGGAACGACTTGCCATGCCATTTCCACCTGGCGCCTCAGTTGGACCAGCGTTCGTACTGGACGTGCATACCGCGTGAGACGACGCTTCATCCAGTCCCAAACATGCTCAATGGGGGACAGATCCGGAGATCTTGCTGGCCAGGGTAGTTGACTTACACCTTCTAGAGCACGTTGGGTGGCACGGGATACATGCGGACGTGCATTGTCCTGTTGGAACAGCAAGTTCCCTTGCCAGTCTAGGAATGGTAGAACGATGGGTTCGATGACGGTTTGGATGTACCGTGCACTATTCAGTGTCTCCTCGACGATCACCAGAGGTGTACGGCCAGTGTAGGAGATCGCTCCCCACACCATGATGCCGGGTGTTGGCCCTGTGTACCTCGGTCGTATGCAGTCCTGATTGTGGCGCTCACCTGCACGGCGCCAAACACGCATACGACCATCATTGGCACCAAGGGTGAAGCGACTCTCATCGCTGAAGACGACACGTCTCCATTTGTCCCTCCATTCACGCCTGTCGCGACACCACTGGAGGCGGGCTGCACGATGTTGGGGCGTGAGCGGAAGACGGCCTAACGGTGTGTGGGACCTTAGCCCACCTTCATGGAGACGGTTGCGAATGGTCCTCGCCGATACCCCAGGAGCCACAGTGTCCCTAATTTGCTGGGAAGTGGCGGTGCGGTCCCCTATGGCACTGCGTAGGATCCTACGGTCTTGGCGTGCATCCGTGCGTCGCTGCGGTCCAGTCCCAGGTCGACGGGCACGTGCACCTTCCGCCGACCACTGGCGACAACATCGATGTACTGTGGAGACCTCACGCCCCACGTGTTGAGCAATTCGGCGGTACGTCCACCCGGCCTCCCGCATGCCCACTATACGTCCTCGCTCAAAGTCCGTCAACTGCACATACGGTTCACGTCCACGCTGTCGCGGCATGCTACCAGTGTTAAAGACTGCGATGGAGCTCTGTATGCCACGGCAAACTGGCTGACACTGACGGCGGCGGTGCACAAATGCTGCGCAGCTAGCGCCATTCGACGGCCAACACCGCGGTTCCTGGTGTGTCCGCTGTGCCGTGCGTGTGATCATTGCTTGTACAGCCCTCTCGCAGTGTCCGGAGCAAGTATGGTGGGTCTGACACACCGGTGTCAATGTGTTCTTTTTTCCATTTCCAGGAGTGTATTATGGTTGTGGAACCCACGAAAGTCGTGCGCAACGGAAAGCTATAGATTACGTAATTCTGCATTTTATAAAATGGTGAAACGCGTGTGCGCGGTATATTAATAGAATCTTATCCTTGGACGGTTGAGGGGGGGGGGGGGAGGGGGGGAAACTGATACAAACAACGCGCCAGCATTAAAAGTAGTTCGCTCATTAACTACCAGATATTAATTAACGGGGACTTAAAGTACTAAAAAACGGATAGGGTCATCACCTCCAATCCCGATTCATATTTCATATTTAATTAGTGAAAAGAGAAGTGTTAATAAATAACCTACATTTCAATTTTATCCACTATTTTTGCTTCATTACGTAGTCTTGACTACATTATAAACAATATCTGTGGAAGTTGTATGCAACGTATCGTCATAATATTTAGCCGACCAATTTTGTGGGACACCAAAAATGTATGCATGAAATTATTTTTACAGCATATGTATAATGTGTGAGTGCGACTAACTATATTGAGAAACTGTACATCCATTACGGACTTGCATGTTTATCTGCGAAAATGGTCCTTGTCAGTACATCAGCATAGAGTTCGAATAGAATCGCTGGAACACTAAAACCATTCAGATTAATCGAACATCTAAATACGAGTAATGCTGGCACCATCAGGATGTGTTCTTTCTCCTCACCTCCGTGGCAGTAATTGAATTAAGAGACAGCCGGGAAATACATTAAAATCAATTGACGACAATTGAGCTAGCGTCACGAATTTTCAAACGTCCACTGACATGTATGAAGGCGAGTGACACCACGAGTGTTAGCGTCGATCGAGGGGTGTCGTCGTGATCGTATTGAATGACATTGAGCGGTTATACCGTCACTTGTGGTGTTATTCGGGAGTGGAACATTTTGCATTTGTACTTTTCCACATATAATTCGTGTAACTCTACAATCTTTCAGCAGGATAACTATCTGTGTCACCTGGCCATAATGTTGCTGCAATTCTATGAGCAGTATGACAAGAAACTCACGTTGACGTCTTCGCCTAATCTGCGCCCGTTGGAACACCTCCGAAACGCTGTCCCGTGCTTACTCCGCGCCCAAAAGCCACCGTCCCATATTTCACTGCAGTTGCGTAACCTGTGCGCAGACATTTGTTACCACATATTTCTAAAAACCTATGAAGATCTTATCGAATCCATGAATCGTAAAATGGTTTCATTGTTGTCCTCGAAATGTGGACCAACGATCAACTTAATGGTGATAACATTTTGGCTCATCTGTGTACAGACATTATACTCCGGTATAGCTGATCACGTAAGCGAAGTGAGTGCCTCCAAGCGTTTTCTGAAAGTGTCTCTTGGTGACAGAGGTGTCAGATCGCGTGGTCGCACGTTTAGAGGTCCGGATATGAAAGTGGACCCTCATAGTCGACGCCGTCTTTGCACTTTCAGATGTTTCAGGCAGTGAGAATGACGGGATCTGACTGGTCTCACTTCGAGTATATTTGTTTTTTCAGACGTCCCTTATCTTTATTCGTCTGCATAACTGCAGGTAATATGAAAAAAAAATTAACGTATAAATCCCTCAAGCTCGTTTTACCTCGTCCACATTCTCGTCACACCGCCAAGAGAAGCGTTGGCGCGCCGAAGGAATACGAAACAAAAAGTGACGCGGAAACTGTCGATTATATCCGCATTCAAATGAATTCTTCAGTATAGATATAATGGTATGCAAGAGGGGAAAGCTGTAGTCCATTACGCGATATACATATTCAGGAATTCAGGTGGAAACCTGTCCAGATATGGCGGTTCTGCAAGTGTAAAAAGACCCAAAAACAGGCCGCTACTATTCAAAAAGCTTTCACGTACCTTCTCACTTCGATACCGAATGGTAGTCTCAAACGGCTTCTACGTATTACAATTAGTGCTGTTATGTAGTTAAGTACGGCATGAACAACGAAACCTCAATTCGAGCAACCCAAGAATTCTTGCGTAAGATATGTGTGTAGTATTCATTGTTTGATCAAGTGTTAGTCTTTATATTCAGTTAGGAAGGATGCCACCGCATAAGTGACGTGATTTTCGCAGGCTCCGTGTTTTTCGTCGATAACTTTGTTACTGCAGTCCTCAGAACGTCTCCTTTTGTATTAGATACCCATGACAATTCCATGCTTGGAATGCAAGAATTGATACGACCAGCATCTTGGCATTAGCTACACGTAACTCGACGTCCTTCTCCAGCGCCTCCTTTATTCTTCTGAGGAAGGAATCATATAGTATCTTCCATCTGATCCAAAACCACGTTGTATTCACGAGAAAAGCTTTCCTATTATTATTATTATTATTATTATTATTTTACAATTGTATTGACCAGCTAGGATCACGTCAACAACTTCAGTTCCTCTTCTTCCTTTGTTGTTGTTTCCTATTTCTTCCAGTTTTTCCTCATTTTCTCCCCATGATGTCTCTTCCTTTCTTCTGTCCATGTTGTTCTTGATTTTTTATTTCTTCTGCTTTCAAAGCATTCCAAATTTAGTATTTTATTTTTCAGATCTTATTTTTCAGATTCTTTGACGTTGTTTCTTTCTAGATCTTTTCTTACTTCTGTAATCCATGCTAATGTCGATTTCTTCTTCCAGAAATGTAGTAGTATCTGTTTTGTTAGTCTATTTCCATCCACTCGGTAGAGGTGTCAGAAAAAGGTTAATCTTCGTTTGGCCATTACTTCAAATACTTTCTCTATTTTTTATTTTCCAACCATCTGCAGTTTTTATTGCACCCATTATTTTCCTAATAATCCTTCTTTCCAGTACCTCTAGTTTGTCCATCTGATAGTTCATCGCTAGGCATTCACATCCATATAAACATTCTGGTCATACCAGTGTGGTGCAGTGTTTTAGTTTTGTTTTTCTAGATACACATTTCTTGTAAATATTTTTGCTCAATCCATATGCTCTTTCCTCTTTGTTAATTCTTACATCTACTGCATATTTTTCTAGTCCATTCTGTTGTATATTTTCTCCAAGCTCCATTTTGCCTATTTGTGTGCATTTTTTTTATATTTGTCATGAATTCTGTTTTTTCAGCTGATATTTTGAGACCAGTTCTATTTGCTGTTTTTTCCAGAAGATTTATTTGAACAACTGTTTCCGTCAGGTTTTCTGAAAGTATTGCAAAATCATCTGCAAAAGCCAAGCAGTTCACATCAATGCTATTTGTTTTCCTTCCCAGAGTTATTGGTTAAATTTTATGATTTCTTAGCTCCGAATTTCAGATCCTTACATGTTTTTCTAGAACACACTAAACAGTAAAGGTGATAAACCATCACCTTGTCTAACACCAGTTTTTATTTCAAATGGCTGAGTTACTTACGTTCTATGGCGAATTATTGACTTCAAGTTAAAAATTTGTTCTGCACAGGATCTTCCCTTGCGAAAACCGCCCTGACATTCTCCCAGTTGTCTGTCTGAAGTATCTACCACTCGGTTCGGGAGAAGTTTTGATGGTATTTTTTATGCCACTGGCAGAAGTGACGATCCTCTGTAATTATTGACATTTTGTTTTTCGCCCTTTTTATGTAGTGGGTGGATTAATGCTGTTTTCCATTTAAATGGAATATCTTCAGTTTTCCAAATGTTCTCAAAAAGCAGCTGTAGATCCTTTACGACTTTTGGTTCTGACCACTTCAATAATTATGCTGTAATGGAGTCTTCACCACTTACTTGATGGTTTTTGAGTGTTTTGATGGCATTATGAATTTCTATTATTTTTTATTATTATTCTTTCTTTTTCTGTTTGGGTCATCTAAGAACCACGTGCCAACTTCAATGCTCCCTCCTTTGTTCTTCATTCCTCTTCCTCCATTATTCTTTCATGTTCACACTACGCATCCTTTTTCTCTCCTGAGAACATTTTGATACTGTCTCCTTCTCCCTTCTGCCTTAAAATCCTTACCTTTTTAAAACATTCTTCTTAAAAAATTCTCTTTCCCACTCGTTTTTTTAATTATGTTGTTTGTTTCCTAATCTTTCCTAACTTCTTGAATCCAGGCCAATGTTGACGTCTTCTCACAAAGATATTTAAAAATCTGTTTGGTTAACCTGCTGCTCTTCATTCTCTATATATGTCCAAAAATAGCTGTCACCTCTTTCGTGGCGTTTCAGTTATGTTTTCTATGTTGCGATATACTTAATTACGTCTTAATTTTCATACCTCTGTATTTCTTAGCGGACCAAGTAATTTTAGAATGATTCTTCTTTCTAGGACTTCAAGTCCAAGTTTGTTTAATTTGTAATTCAGTACTAAACATTCACTTGAATGTAGACAGTCTGTTTTTGCTACTGTGTTGTAGTGCTGTATTTCCAAATTTTTAGACAGAGACCTTTTGTTATAAATGTTCCTGGTTATACCATATGCTCTCTCCATTTTATGTACTCTTCTTTTACAGCAAATTTTTCTAAGCCATTTTCTTGAATCATTTCTCCCACATATTTAAATTTATTGACCCTCTTTATTTGACAAGTATCTGTTACTAATCTGTTACTAGGATTTTGATGCATTTTTTATGTTTGTCATAAATACTGTTTTTTCTGCAGAAATTCTTAAAATTGCTTTGTCGGCTATTTCTTCTAAGAGACCGATTTTTGTCCCTTCATTTGTTAGGTTCTCAGAAAGAATGGCAAAGTCGTCCGTAAATGCAATTTCAATATCTTTGTTCTTGGTGGTAGCTTATGTCCCTTTAGTTTTTGTTTCTATTATTTTACCATTTTCTCTGGGACGCAGCGGAAGAGGATTGGAGATAGACAGTCATCTTACCTTACACCTGTTTTTATTTTGAATGCCTTAGATATTTCAGCCCCAAACATTACTTTTGATTTAGTGTCTGTGAGCGTTTCACCAGTAAGGTTTGCTAGTTTAGATCCCTGGACGGATTCCCATTTGAGAAAATTTAGAGAACTGACTACCCAGCGATTCAACTGCCGCCAACATACAAAGCGCACAAGGACCACGAAGATAACATACGACAAATTAAGGCTCATTCGGAGGCATATAGACAGTCGTTTCTTCCTCTCTCCATTTGCGAGTGGAATAAGAAGGCAAGTGACCAGTAGTGATACAAAATACCCTCCTTCACACTTGTGGAATATCTATGTAGATGTAGATATAGATGTAGAACCTGGATCACGCTAGGAAGTGTTCTGGGTGGTGGTGCTGGTGGTTAGTGTTTAACGTCCCGTCGGCAACGAGGTCATTAGAGACGGAGCGCAAGCTCGAGGTAGGGAAGGATTGGGAAGGAAATCGGCCGTGCCCTTTCAAAGTAACCATCCCGGCATTTGCCTGAAACGATTTAGGGAAATCACGGAAAACCTAAATCAGGATGGCCGGAGAAAGGATTGGACCGTCGTCCTCCCGAATGCGAGTCCAGTGTGCTAACCACTGGGCCACCTCGCTCGGTAGTGCTCTGGGGATCACGGATCGCCTCTACAGCACCCTGAGGCAAAGGTGACGGTTGCAATTTGCAGGGATGTAGCACAGTGGTACCTTGCGATATTCTACGCCCCGTTTTGTTGGCTCTCCAAAGTTCACTTCGAAAGGTATGTTCTAAGGTCTGATCAGGGTAGATCCAGAAAATAAAGTCGATAGGTGCCAACCGCAAGGTGGAATGAGTATAATATCTTTGAGTAGGAGGATCTTTGATGGTTAAGAGAGACGGGCGCAAGCAGTAAAAAACAGAATAGTCGCAGCTAGGTACCTGGAGGAAACAGACGTGTGGTGACAGCTTTAAGGTAGGATTCGCACTGCGCAGTTTACACTGAGCAAACGTTAGCACCTTAATGGGAGAAGCTATATAATGACTTCAAAATGGGTTTTGTTAGATAATGTTCAGGGTTAGGATTTGTATGTCCAAGGTTTGACGCAGTAAGCGTTTTGTAAAATTTTTGTAAGAGTGATTCGTGCTACAAAATTGTTGGAAATGGTAGTTTTTGTATATGACTTAAGATTTTGTTAAAATTTTAACAATATAATACTCTACATCCTTTGCTTGTATTGAATATGAAAATGATTAGTAAAGTAAAGTTACACACCAAAAGAAAGAAGGTAAAGAAAATGAGGCCTCTATGCAATTTATATGTGCAGTTCATGGTTTGAAATCGATTTTTGTAAAACTAAAGTTATCAGAGCAAAGTTATTTCAAATAAATAATTTTATGCCATTGCACAACTGACATTATTCAAGTCAAGATGTAATTTCATTAAGTAAACATCAGGGCCAAAAGTAAATTTTTCAATACCATGTTAATGCCATTGCACAAACGCCATTATTCTCTTAAACTTAATTGCTGAGTCAAATACATGTTTCATTACTGGAAAAATGGAGGAGTGCACGAAACGAGTTCGCAGACGCAGTCAGATGCAGGTTTGTTGAATAATTATTTTGGAACAATTTTATCTTTGGTACTTGCACTGACTAAAAAGGAAACAACTTTGGTTAGATACTTTCACTTTTAAAGATAATTTTTTCTATGATACTTTCAACTTGCATTTCATTTCAACAAGATAATGCCCGTCCACATACGGCTACAGCTTCTAATGCTTGTCTTCGTGCTTGGCATACCGTACATTGGCCAGCAAGTTCGCCGGAATTCTCCCCAGTCGAGAACGTTAGTAGTATAATGGGCAGGGTCCTTCAACCTTCTCGGGATTTTGACACTCTAACGAGCCAACTGGACAGAATTTGACACGACATCCGCCAGGAGGAAATCCAACAATTCTATAAATCAGTGGCAAACCGAATGACTGCTTGTATAAGGGCCAGAGTGGATCAACACTTTATTGATCCGTTCAATTTGAGGAGCTGTTTCTCTTTAAAAAATCATCCAAATTTTCTGAAATGGTTATAATTTGTTTGCCTGTACATGCACATCACATCTACCGATTTACGTTCCATTCGAATAATTACTTAGTAGCGCGCCGTTTTTTTTATCTCGGACCATAATATTTTTTGACAACTTCATCGATGTTTGTGTTTTTAACGCTATCGTTTTCTGCGTCCTCATGTTATTAATAATTGCTAGTTCTTCTGTCTTTGCAGAGTTTCTCAGAGGCCAGATGGTGCCCTGACACAGTACCCGCTCCTTCCCCCTTCTTTATATACATATACTGTTTCTATATCCATAAACAAAATGAAGAAAAGTATGAATGGAAAATCAGCTTGACAACCTAAAATATTGCTATTTGTTAGCTCTATTTGGGGGTACGCTGCTCATTTCACTGAGTGTTTGCACACCAAATGTAAAACTCACAGTATGAAGGGAAATATGATTTGTATCAGATGGAACAATAGTCTACAAGGGAAAAGTATTCTCTGCAAAGATAAGCCGTCTTGTGGTTACCTACACACACGACAGCGATATTTTAGAATCAGAACGGGAACTAAAACAAATTTTATCGTGCCGGGTTGGAATAAATTCCTCTGGTGGCTACCACGTTCGTTGCTCCGGATACAGCACGTCTGTGCGGCATTGTTACCGGCTTTAGCGGCGAGTTCCAAACATAACGGAAGTCTGGTGTAAATCAAGACGCGATGCTCAGCGGGGGACCTTCCCGTGTCGAAGCGCTGCCCTTTCACTGGCTAATAGGAACCCAGCGGCAATCAATCTCGCCGCCATTCACACCGACATGAAGCGGCAAATGAATAGCTCGGTACATCACACTGCTTACGGATAAGTGGGGACTCCGGTAGGAATGAGCCGCCACCAAAGGTCAGAGCGGCAAGGTAGCGACGGGATCTCGTTTCTTGCTCTGTGTTTCCGTTACGCCGATTATGGTCGCATCTCCTCAAACGGACCATCCCGTTATTCCTTGAACTCCGCCGCCACCGAAATATGACATATGCCTCGTAGAAACCACACAATTTCAGAGTCACTGATGGATAATCCGAAAAAAAAACAAATTAATCTTGTTCCGCTTCAACAAACAGTATCAAAAAACTTAAGGCCATATTACGACACACCAGACGAAGGTCAAATATCAAGGTAACTTCGTACCAAGGACGTTATCATCAATAAAAACATTTGGACTGGCTGTCGTAAATATATATGCAACCTCAAGAATGAGCTCTGCCTGAAGTCGATGCAAGGTGAAATATTTGTAAGGTCGCTGTTTCATCTACACTGATAGTCTAACCATCTGCTTAACAGCATGACTGCCAACCGTTCGAATACAGTGTAACAGTGAAACTGCCCGAGACGATTTCGGCAAGTCAAAATGTGTCAAATGGCTCCAAGCACTAAGGGACTTAACACCTGAGGTTATCAGTCCCATAGAATTAGAACTACTTAAACCTAACTAACCTAAGGACATCACACACATCCATCCCGAGGCAGAATTCGATCCTCCGACCGTAGCAGCAGCGCGGTTCCGGACGGAAGCGCCTAGAAGCACTCGGCCACAGTGGCGGGGTGATTTCGGCAGGTCCTTGGTACTTTACAAAGGTCTGTGCTTTCCAACGTACACTCTAAGAAGAAAGAACAAATAAACGAAAAAATTTGCCGAATTGGTCGGAAATCGGCAGATGTGATGTACTTGTACAGACATGATTACAAATTCAGAAAAAACTGTGTTATTTATTCATGAGAAAGAGGTTCACTAGTTGAGGAAATCAATAACGCATTGTTCCACCTCCTGCCCTTATGCAAGCATTTATTGGGAATGGCACTGTATGACATGGTTTTTGCATGTCCTCATGAAGGACACTGTGCCATATTCTGTTCATTTGGTAAGTTAGTTCGTTAAAATCAAAAAAAGGAGAGCCCTGCCCAAAATGATCCAAACGTTTTCAATAGGGGAGAGATCCGGGGACCTTACTGACGAAGGTATGATTTTTCAAGCGCGAAGACAAGCAGTAGGAACTCTGGTCCTATGCAGGTGGCCATCGTCTTGATGAAATGTAAGCTTTCCGTGAGGAGCAACAAAACGAGGCGGAGAATATCGTCCATGTATCCCTGTCCTGTAAAGGTGCCGCGGATGACAACTAAATGGATCCCGCTACAAGGTCAAATGACGTCTCAGACCATCACTCCTGGTTGTCTCGCCTTGTGGCTAGTATACTAGGCTGTCAGGATAGCATTTCACCGCTGTCAGGAGCATCTCAGACGCGCCTTCGGCCTGGAGTCTCGTTGACTGAAAGGGAATTGTCTTCATTGTCGATTCCCGCTTCGAAATGAGTTCCGACGACCGGTGAAGACCTGTCTGGAAATGACCTGGATGGAGGTGGTGTACCAACCTGGCTATCGTCCGCCATACAGCCACACAGCCTGCTGTGATGGCCTGGGGTGCCATTTCATTTCATAGCAGGACCCCCTTTGGTTGTCATCTGCGGCACCTTTACAACACAGTGCCCTGTTTGGTTGCCTTTCATGGGAAGCCATTCTGGGCTTTCATTTCACCAAGATCATGTCCGCTCGCACACGCTGCTGCTACTGCCTGTCTTCATGTCTAATAAACCATACCTTGGCCAGTAAGATCCCCGGATCTCTCCCCGGTTAAGAACTTTTGGAGCATTATGGGCAGGACCCTCCAACCAGCTCGGGATTTAGACGATCTAACGCGCCAGTTGGACTTACAGCAACTCTATCAGTACCTTTCCATTTCATAAAAAAAGGCGTTAAGGAACTTTTTTTAAATCTACACTCCTGGAAATGGAAAAAAGAACACATTGACACCATACTTGCTCCGGACAGTGCGGGAGGGCTGTACAAGCAATGATCACACGCACGGCACAGCGGACACACCAGGAACCGCGGTGTTGGCCGTCGAATGGCGCTAGCTGCGCAGCATTTGTGCACCGCCGCCGTCAGTGTCAGCCAGTTTGCCGTGGCATACGGAGCTCCATCGCAGTCTTTAACACTGGTAGCACGCCGCGACAGCGTGGACGTGAACCGTATGTGCAGTTGACGGACTTTGAGCGAGGGCGTATAGTGGGCATGCGGGAGGCCGGGTGGACGTACCGCCGAATTGCTTAGCACGTGGGGCGTGAGGTCTCCACAGTACATCGATGTTGTCGCCAGTGGTCGGCGGAAGGTGCACGTGCCCGTCGACCTGCGACCGGACCGTAGCGACGCACGGATGCGCGCCAAGACCGTAGGATCCTACGCAGTGCCGCAGGGGACCGCACCGCCACTTCCCAGCAAATTAGGGACACTGTTGCTCCTGGGGTATCGGCGAGGACCATTCGCAACCGTCTCCATGAAGCTGGGCTACGGTCCCGCACACCGTTAGGCCGTCTTCCGCTCGTGCCCCAACATCGTGCAGCCCGCCTCCAGTGGTTTCGCGACAGGCGTGAATGGAAGGACGAATGGAGACGTGTCGTCTTCAGCGATGAGAGTCGCTTCTCCCTTGGTGCCAATGACGGTCGTATGCGTGTTTGGCGCCGTGCAGGTGAGCGCCACAATCAAGACTGCATACGACCGAGGCACACAGGGCCAACACCCGGTATCATGGTGTGGTGAGCCATCTCCTACACGGGCCGTACACCTCTGGTGATCGTCGAGGGGACACTGAATAGTGCACGGTACATCCAAACCGTCATCGAACCTATCGTTCTACCATTCCTAGACCGCCAAGGGAACTTGCTGTTCCAACAGGACAATGCACGTCCGCATGTATCCCGTGCCACCCAACGTGCTCTAGAAGGTATAAGTCAACTACCCTGGCCAGCAAGATCTCCGGATCTGTCCCCCATTGAGCATGTTTGGGACTGGATGAAGCGTCGTTTCACGCGGTCTGCACGTCCAGTACGAACGCTGGTCCAACTGAGGCGCCAGGTGGAAATGGCATGGCAAGCCGTTCCACAGGACTACATCCATCATCGCTACGATCGTCTCCATGGGATAATAGCAGCCTGCATTGCTGCGAAAGGTGGATATACACTGTACTAGTGCCGACATTGTGCATGCTCTGTTGCCTGTGTCTATGTGCCTGTGGTTTTGTCAGTGTGATCATGTGATGTATCTGACCCCAGGAATGTGTCAATAAAGTTTCCCCTTCCTGGGTCAATGAATTCACGGTGTTCTTATTTCAATTTCCAGGAGTGTATAACCTAGATGTGAAACCACAACCTATGTGTAAAAATGGACAAATCATGTAATATTTCAGGACACCCACTGAAGACGCCTTGTAAAAAAGGCGAAACGCGTCTAGGTGCATAAATATAAATAAAAATTTCGAATTGCAGCATGCAAAACGGCATTTTCTTAGAACCAACTGCAATTTGTTTGTTTGGCTGTACATTTACATCATGTATACTGGTTTCCGCCCCAGTCGGATAATTCATTTGTCGTGCTTCGGTTTTTTCTTTGTCTTAGATTGTACAGTGCCCGTCCTATGTCAAAATACGTATAGTGACACCTAAAACCGTTCGGAATTTTTTTTTTGTCATCAGTCTACTGATTGGTTTGATGCGGCCCGCCACGAATTCGTTTCCTGTCCTAACCTCTTCATCTCAGAGTAGCACTTGCAACCTACGTCCTCAATTATTTGATTGACGTATTCCAATCTCTGTCTTCCTTTACAGTTTTTGCCCTCTACAGCTCCCTCTAGTACCATGGAAGTCATTCCCTTATGTCTTAGCAGATGTCCTATCATCCTGCACCTTCTCCTTATCAGTGTTTTCCACATATTCCTTTCCTCTCCGATTCTGCGTAGAACCTCCTCATTCCTTACCTTATCAGTCCACTTAATTTTCAACATTCGTCTATAGCACTACATCTCAAATGCTTCGATTCTCTTCTGTTCCGATTTTCCCACAGTCCATGTTTCACTACCATACAATGGTGTACTCCAGAGGTACATCCTCAGAAATTTCTTCCTTAAATTAAGGCCTGTATTTGATGTTAGTAGCCTTCTCTTGGCCAGAAATGTCTTTTTTTGCCATAGCGAGTCTGCTTTTGATGTCCTCCTTGCTCCGTCCGTCATTGGTTATTTTACTGCCGAGGTAGCAGAATTCCTTAACTTCATTGACTTCGTGACCATCAAACCTGATGTCAAGTTTCTCGCTGTTCTCATTTCTACTACTTCTCAGTACCTTCGTCTTTCTCCGAGTTACTCTCAAACCATACTGCATACTCATTACATTGTTCATTCCGTTCAGCAGATCATTTAATTCTTCTTCACTTTCACTCAGGATAGCAATGTCATCAGCGAATCGTATCATTGATATCCTTTCACCTTGTATTTTAATTCCACTCCTGAACCTTTCTTTTATTTCCATCATTGCTTCCTCGATATACAGATTGAAGAGTAGGGGCGAAAGGCTACAGCCTTGTCTTACACCCTTGTTAATACGAGCACTGCGTTCTTGATCGTCCACTCTTATTATTCCCTCTTGGTTGTTGTACATATTGTATATGACCCGTCTCTCCATATAGCTTACCCCAACCTTTTTCAGAATCTCGAACAGCTTGCACCATTTTATATTGTCGAATGCTTTTTCCAGGTCGACAAATCCTATGAACGTGTCTTGATTTTTCTATAGCCTTGCTTCCGTTATTAGCCGTAACGTCAGAATTGTCTCTCTCGTGCCTTTACTTTTCCTAAAGCCAAACTGATCGTCACCTAGCGCATTCTCAATTTTCTTTTCCATTCTTCTGTATATTATTCTTGTAAGCAGCTTCGACGCATGAGCTGTTAAGCTGATTGTGTGATAATTTTCGCACTTGTCAGCTCTTGCCGTCTTCAGAATTATGTGGATGATGCGTTTCCGAAAGTCAGATGGTATGTCGCCAGACTCATATATTCTACACACCAACGTGAATAGTCGTTTTGTTGCCACTTCCTCTAATGATTTTAGAAATTCTGATGGAATGTTATCTATCCCTTCTGCCTTATTTGACCGTAAGTCTTCCAAAGCTCTTTTAAATTCCGATTCTAATACTGGATCCCCAATCTCTTCTAAATCGACTCCTGTTTCTTCTTCTATCACATCAGACAAATCTTCACCCTCATAGACCCTTTCAATGTATTCCTTCCACCTATCTGCTCTCTCCTCTGCATTTAACAGTGGAATTCCCGTTGCATTCTTAATGTTACCACCGTTGCATTTAATGTCACCAAAGGTTGCTTTGACTTTCCTGTATGCTGAGTCTGTCCTTCCGACAATCATATTTTTTTTCGATGTCTTCACATTTTTCCTGTAGCCATTTCGTCTTAGCTTCCCTGCACTTCCTATTTATTTCATTCCGCAGCGTCTTGTATTTCTGTACTCCTGATTTTCCCGGAACATGTTTGTACTTCCTTTCATCAATCAACTGAAGTATTTCTTCTGTTACCCATGGTTTCTTCGCAGCTACCTTCTTGGTACCTATGTTTTCCTTCCCAACTTCTGTGAAGGCCCTTTTTAGAGATGTCCATTCCTCTTCAACTGTACTGCCTACTGCGCTATTCCTTATTGCTGTATCTATAGCGTTAGAGAACTTCAAACGTATCTCGTCAGTCCTTAGAACTTCCGTATCCCACTTCTTTGCGTATTGATTCTTCCTGACTAATGTCTTGAACTTCAGCCTACTCTTCATCACTACTATATTGTGATCTGAGTCTATATATGCTCCTGGGTACGCCTTACGATCCAGTATCTGATTTCGGAATCTCTGTCTGACCATGATGTAATCTAATTGAAATCTCCCCGTATCTCCCGGCCTTTTCCAAGTATACCTCCTCCACTTGTGATTCTTGAACAGGGTATTCGGTATTACTAGCTGAAACTTGTTACAGAACTCAATTAGTCTTTCTCCTCTTTCATTCCTTGTCCCAAGCCCATATTCTCCTGTAACCTTTTCTTCTACTCCTTCCTCTACAACTGCATTCCAGTCGCCCATGACTATTAGATTTTCGTCCCCCTTTGCATACTGCATTACCCTTTCAATAACCTCATACACTTTCTCTATCTGTCCGTCTTCAGCTTGCGACGTCGGCATGTATACCTGAACTATCGTTGTCGGTGTTGGTCTGCTGTCGACTCTGATTAGAACAACCCGGTCACTGAACTGTTCACAGTAACACACCCTCTGCCCTACCTTCCTATTCATAACGAATCCTTCACCTGTTATACCATTTTCTGCTGCTGTTGACATTACCCGATACTCATCTGACCAGAAATCCTTGTCTTCCTTCCACTTCACTTCACTGACCCCTACTATATCTAGATTGAGCCTTTACATTTCCCTTTTCAGATTTTCTAGCTTCCCTACCACGTTCAAGCTTCTGACATTCCATGCCCCGACTAGTAGAACATTATCCTTTCGTTGATTATTCAATCTTTTTCTCATGGTAACCTCCACCTTAGCAGTCCCCTCCCGGAGATCCGAATGGGGGACTATTCCGGAATCTTTTGCCAATGGATAGATCATCATGACACTTCTTCAACTACAGGCCACATGTCCTGTGGATACACGTTACATGTCTTTAATGCAGTGGTTTCCATTGCCTTCTGCATCCTCATGTCGTTGATCATTGCTGATTCTTCCGCCTTTAGGGGCAATTTCCCACCCCTAGGACAAGAGAGTGCCCTGAACCTCTATCCGCTCCTCCGCCCTCTTTGACAAGGCCGTTGGCAGAGTGAGGCTGGCTTCTTATGCCGGAAGTCTTCGGCCGCCAATGCTGATTATTTATCAAAATTTAGGCAGTGGTGAGGATTGAACCCGGGACCGAAGACGTTTTGATTATGTATCAAAGACGCTACCCCCCCTTTTTTTTAATCTCATTTTGTTCGCTTTCGTTCGTTGCATCTGCTCGGGGCGGACGTCGTAAGACATACGTTTAAGTTCGTTGTTGATCGATTAACTCAGTTTTTTTATTACAGAGGGCAGCTGACCCTCTGACCGAACACGCTGAGCTACCGTGCCGGCAACCCTAGACCACGGTTACAGTGTATAATGTCTATGACTTCCCCCAAAACTTATTAAGAGTGCATCGCATTTTTGTTTTGTAATACCACAACTGTTCCAATACAAAAAAATTACTTTAATCCCATAGAACGTCAGTTCAACACTTGTATTCAATTTTCTTCAGGTGTGACGACAGTTCTCTTTAGGGAAATACGAATATACCTCACGTCACTACAGTTTGAATAGAAGAGCGCCAGCGCCGTTATTAATCATAATATAAAAAACCTTATCTCAAACACTCTATTCCATTTTCTCTTTCGGAACGTCAAATGTTTTTCTGTTACACTCTTAAATGACAAATATTTAACTTTTGACTCAGAATAATCATTTTTCTAAGGTTATAAACCTGATATTCCACATCCACAGTAAAACAGATAAGTTTATTGAAATAGTTCGTTCTCCACTACATAGCTTTTCTAAATCGGGCCTTCCATTAATCTTAGTCGAATATACAGACTTCTTCGGCTTCAAACAAATAGTCAACACAGATCGATTGGTTCCTGTATGCTTGCGGTACGGAATACCTGTATAATCTAAACCTTTCAACGAGATTATTGCTTTGTATAGGTAATTTATTACAGCTCTTAAATATTTTAACCAAAGCATTTTTATAGCCATCAGCTACGCATATTCAACTTTTTTCTTTACCGGTTTCTGTTTTTACATACCATTGTGAGATATCGTTGTATTTAGTATACTGTTTAGTCTTATATTGTCTGAGTAGTATGCATTTTTCATCAGTCTACTGTACTGCTTTGCAACTACTGTCTATGATTTTGATGTACATAAGTACAATTATTATATTTGTCGCCTCTTTTTGTGTGTGTATACTACACATGTTTTTCTGCTTTTGTTGGCTACTCTTCCAGCGATGATGGTTGTCAAAACCGTGAATAATGAAACTGAAATGTATACAGCTGTTAGATATAAGAATGCATTCCTTCCAACGCAATTTGCCTAATTTATCTGAAAAGCGAGTTCTCAGCTTTTCTATAGGTCCTCTTCCTCAAGGAATTTTTTACGTGCTATATTATCATTATTTGTTCTTTTAATAGGTAAGTGTATTCCATGAACATATGCCCTCACTTTATATATTATGACATTCATAAACACATTTCGAAAAAATTGCATTTAGTCATGTAGTTTATAATGTGGCAGCGTCGGAAAATTCTTCGCATACGTATCAAACACAAAGTAGTAACCATACAATGGAGGCTTTCACGATGTTTCAGCTGCCGAGAATTATTCCGTTATTCAGTCGCAAAACTCAATTTCTTTTCTTACTAGAGTAACCATTCATCTCAAAAGCCTGCTTTAGATAAATAGAGTTTTGCGACCGAATAACAGAAGGCCTAAGGACAACGATACGACACAATGATGAAAGAACACTGTTTGTCTACTCTTCATCAAAAAAGTAATGGAACAAATTAGCAAGATATTAAGGAAATATAGCGTTCGACCTATTTTCAGACCATCTAAGAAAATAGGCTAAGCACTTCCTTCCGTTAAAGATAAACGTCCCCCTCTGCAAGTGGTATATATAAGATTCCATGTACATGTGGTAGGATCTACATTGGAACTACAAAGAGAAGTGTGAATACACGGTTGTAGGAACATAGGACGAGGGAAAACAGACAAGTCAGCCGTGGCGAAACACGCTCTTCAGTCGGGTGATCATTTAGTGAAATTTCCGGAAACTGAAGTTTTATGTACTATGACGAACTATCATCCAAGGCTATATAGGGAAGCCATCGAAATATATAAACATCGGGATAATTTTAACAGAAAAGAAGAAGCTATGAAACTCAGTGATATATCGACAGTGGCGCTACAGAATCGATGAGAAGTTTTTATCTTTGACGTACTATGATCGATAGTTATATTTTATCCTTGACAAGGTTTATCTCTGCTATCACGTGAAATCCAGACCACGCCCACTTTCCACGATATTTAGGCCGTTCTTCGACGTCCGACTCGTCAGTTGGCAAGACTGAGCACAACCAGGAGCACCTCCGAAGATGTACAACGTAGCTTTGTACGAAACGTCCGACAACATACAGAGATATAAGAATCCCATGGACGAAGGACATACAACCCGGAAGAATTCTCGGCAGCTGAAAGTAGTAACCCTTTTACACATTGCCCAAAATGCATTTTAGAGCACAAGTTTACTGGACTTTTTTTGTTGTTTTGGTCGATACTACCAGTTCCAAAAATATGGAAAGCAAAGAACTTGCAGTGGAAGAGATTTGTTTCACAATATCGAAGATGAAAAATTGCTCGTGGCTCTTAAGGTATGCATTTTCGACCCTATGTTTACTGAGACTTTTTGCTTCTAGTATCGAGTACTTTGAACTGTAAGCGTTTACGCCATTAATTATGGTACATCGTATATACATCCTGTGTCTACAAACTGTCGATACCATCTGTGGATATTCCACCCATTCCAAGGATCAGTTTAGTACTTCACTTTGAAACGCCTTTGCACTGTAATCACGGAATTGCACTTCAGAAACTCGAGAACACGAAATGGTTTCTGATGCTGAGTAGCCATTTTGCGACATGTGACGGTAAACAAGCAATCAGAAGAAAACCGACATGTAGGGGAAATGAATATGAACCACGAAATGTTTTGATTCCCGCAGTAACCGAGCCGTGGCGTAGCGATCGATAGTTTCAGCAACATAATACCTTCTAATATGTATACAGGGTGTTACAAAAAGGTACGGCCAAACTTTCAGAAAACATTCCGCACACACAAATAAAGAAAAGATGTTATGTGGACATGTGTCCGGAAGCGCTTAATTCCTATGTTAGAGCTCATTTAGTTTCTTCCACTTACGCTCAATGGAGCACGTTATCATGATTTCATACGGGATACTGTACCTGTGCTGCTAGAACATGTGCCTCTACAAGTAAGACGCAACATGTGGTTCATGCACGATGGAGCTCCTGCACATTTCAGTCGAAGTGTTCGTACGCTTCTCAACAACAGATTCGGTGACCGATGGATTGGTACAGGCGGATCAATTCCATGGCCTCCACGCTCTGCTGACCTCAACCCTCTTGACTTTCATTTATGGGGGCATTTGACAGCTCTTGTCTACGCAACCCCGGTACCAAATGTAGAGACTCTTCGTGCTCGTATTGTGGACGGCTGTGATACAATACGCGATTCTCCAGGGCTGCGTCAGCGCATCAGGGATTCAATGCGACGGAGAGTGGATGCATGTATCCTCGCTAATGGGGGACATTTTGAACATTTCCTGTAACAAAGTGTTTGAAGTCACGCTGGTACGTTCTGTTGCTGTGTGTTTCCATTCCAAGATTAATGTGATTTGAAGGGAAGTAACGAATGAGCTCTAACATGGAAATTTCCAGACACATGTCCACATAACATATTTTCTTTCTTTGTGTGTGAGGAACGTTTCCTGAAAGTTTGGCCGTACCTTTTTGCAACACCCAGTATTTTTAAGCACCCAATTTATCAATTTTTTAACTTTGGGAGTTACTAGGATGACTTCGTTATTTCAAAATATCAACCCTTCGTTAGAGCGTCGGAGAGCGTGGAGGGCTCGAGCCGCAGCGAAGAGACAACCGACACTTGGCGCCCAGCTGGGATTCCGTGCGGAGTCGGCCGAGTTTGCAGACAGCAAAGCTGCAGGCGAGACGTTGGCACACGACACCGGTAACTGCAGGGCTCAGCACCCTAACTGAACTGTACAATGTGTCAGTAAGGACAGCCTCTGCGAGCGGTGGCCAAGTAGAAGCGGAGCCCGGGACGGTGGGGGGGGGGGGGGGGGGGGGGGGGAGGGCAGTCTGCAAGTGAGTCGTGAGTAATGCGGACGACTGTTGATAGAATTATGCATGGGAATCCACGGGGTATACGCTAGTATCAACACTGACGCCACAGAGTCATAGGCAGCCTCCTAATATCGTGTCAGACTTCGAATTGCTCAGCGCAGTGCCGCAACTTTGCGGTGCATGTGTTCAACAAGTCACTGGATTCCCCTGCATAAATGCGAAAGTGTAGCCGGTGTAGGAGTTTGTACACAAATTGATCTCTCCATCAGGTAGAATAAATGTTCTATGGGACTCATACCGGGCGGTCTGCGTGGGCAGACCTTTCGAACCAGTCACAAGCGGTTGCAGCCCGGTGACAAAAAATGGTTCAAACGGCTCTGAGCACTATGGTCATCAGTCGCCTAGAACTTAGAACTACTTAAACCTAACTAACCTAAGGACATCACACACATCCATTCCCGAGGCAGGATTCGAACCTACGACCGTAGCTGTTGCGCGGTTCCAGACTGTAGTTCCTAGAACCGCTCGGCCACCCCGGGCCGGCCCCGGTAACAATTCTATCGTTGTTTGGGAAGATGAAGTCCAAGAATGGCTGAAAATGGTCTACAGGTAGCCGAACATAATCATTTCCAGTCAACGATGGGTTCAATTCGACCAGAGGACCCAGTCCATTCCATGTAAACACAGCCCACACCATTGCACAGTGCCTCGTTGACAACTTGATTCCATGGCCTCGCGGGGTCTGAGCCACAGTGGAACCTTACTGTCAGCATTTATCGGCTCAAATCAGGATTAATCTGACCAGGCAACGTTTTTCAGTAGTCCAGGGTCCAACCCTATGCAAACGCCACTGCGCTCGGTTGTTAAGTGGAGGCCGTCGGCCACTGTGTTGTCTGTCGTGAGAGGCGATGCCTGTAATGTGGCACTCTCGGCACGCTCTTGGCTCTATGGATCTCTCAGTATTGAATTCTCTAACGCTTTCCGAAATGGAATATCTCATACCTGTAACTCCAAATATTATCTGCGTTCGAGTTTGTTATATCCTTTCGTGCGGCCATAATCGCTTCGTAAACCGTTTCACGTGACTCATCTGAATACAAATGAGAGCTTCGCCAATGCGTTGTCCTTTTATACCTTGTCTACACAATAATCAGCATTGGAGGCCGAAGACTTCCGGCATAAGAAGTCAGCCTCATTCTGCCAACAGCCTTGTCAAAGAGGGCGGAGGAGCGGATAGAGGTTCAGGGCACTCTCTTGTCCTAGGGGTGGGAAATTGCCCCTAAAGGCGGAAGAATCAGCACTGATCAACAACATGAGGATACAGAAGGCAATGGAAACCACTGCATTAAAGACACGTAACGTGTATCCACAGGACATGTGGCCTGTAGTTGAAGAGGTGTCATGATGATCTCTCCATTGGCAAAAGATTCCGGAATAGTCCCCCATTCGGATCTCCGGGAGGGGACTGCTAAGGTGGAGGTTACCATGAGAAAAAGATTGAATAATCAACGAAAGGATAATGTTCTACGAGTCGGGACGTGGAATGTCAGAAGCTTGAACGTGGTAGGGAAGCTAGAAAATCTGAAAAGGGAAATGCAAAGGCTCAATCTAGATATAGTAGGGGTCAGTGAAGTGAAGTGGAAGGAAGACAAGGATTTCTGGTCAGCTGAGTATCGGGTAATATCAACAGCAGCAGAAAATGGTATAACAAGTGTAGGATTCGTTATGAATAGGAAGGTAGGGCAGAGGATGTGTTACTGTGAACAGTTCAGTGACCGGGTTGTTCTAATCAGAGTCGACAGCAGACCAACACCGACAACGATAGTTCAGGTATACATGCCGACGTCGCAAGCTGAAGATGGACAGACAGAGAAAGTGTATGAGGCTATTGAAAGGGTAATGCAGTATGTAAAGGGGGACGAAAATCTAATAGTCATGGGCGACTGGAATGTAGTTGTAGAGGAAGGAGTAGAAGAAAAGGTTACAGGAGAATATGGGCTTGGGACAAGGAATGAAAGAGGAGAAAGACTAATTGAGTTCTGTAACAAGTTTCAGCTAGTAATAGCGAATGCCCTGTTCAAGAATCACAAGAGGAGTAGGTATACTTGGAAAAGGCCGGGAGATACGGGAAGATTTCAATTAGATTACATCATGGTCAGACAGAGATTCCGAAATCAGATACTGGATTGTAAGGCGTACCCAGGAGCAGATATAGACTCAGATCACAATATAGTAGTGATGAAGAGTAGGCTGAAGTTTAAGACATTAGTCAGGAAGAATCAATACGCAAAGAAGTGGGATACGGAAGTTCTAAGGACTGACGAGATACGTTTGAAGTTCTCTAACGCTATAGATACAGAAATAAGGAATAGCGCAGTAGGCAGCAGAGTTGAAGAGGAATGGACATCTCTCAAAAGGGCCATCACAGAAGTTGGGAAGGAAAACGTAGGTACAAAGAAGGTAGCTGCGAAGGAACCATGGGTAACAGAACAAATACTTCAGTTGATTGATGAAAGGAGGAAGTACAAACATGTTCCGGGAAAATCAGGAATACAGAAATACAAGTCGCTGAGGAATGAAATAAATAGGAAGTGCAGGGAAGCGCAGGAAAAATGTGAAGACATCGAAAAAGATATGATTGTCGGAAGGACAGACTCAGTATACAGGAAAGTCAAAAGAACCTTTGGTGACATTAAAAGCAACGGTGGTAACATTAAGAATGCAACGGGAATTCCACTGTTAAATGCAGAGGAGAGAGCAGATAGGTGGAAAGATAGAAGAAGAAACAGGAGTCGATTTAGAAGAGATTGGGGATCCAGAATTAGAATCGGAATTTAAAAGAGCTTTGGGGGACTTACGGTCAAATAAGGCAGAAGGAATAGATAACATACCATCACAATTTCTAAAATCATCAGGGGAAGTGGCGACAAAACGACTTTTCACGTTGGTGTGTAGAATATATGAGTCTGGCGACATACCATCTGACTTTCGGAAAAGCATCATCCACACAATTCCGAAGACGGCATGAGCTGACAAGTGAGAGAATTATCGCACAATCAGCTTAACAGCTCATGCATCGAAGCTGCTTGCAAGAATAATATACAGAAGAATGGAAAAGAAAATTGAGAATGCGCTAGGTGACGATCAGTTTGGCTTTAGGAAAAGTAAAGGCACGAGAGAGGCAATTCTGACGTTACGGCTAATAATGGAAGCAAAGCTAAAGAAAAATCAAGACACGTTCATAGGATTTGTCGACCTGGAAAAGGCGTTCGACAATATAAAATGGTGTAAGCTGTTCGAGATTCTGAAAAAAGTTGGGGTAAGCTGTAGGGAGAGACGGGTCATATACAATATGTACAACAACCAAGAGGGAATAATAAGAGTGGACGATCAAGAACGAAGTGCTCGTATTAAGAAGGGTGTAAGACAAGGCTGTAGCCTTTCGCCCCTACTCTTCAATCTGTACATCGAGGAAGCAATGATGAAAATAAAAGAAAGGTTCAGGAGTGGAATTAAAATACAAGGTGAAAGGATATCAATGATACGATTCGCTGATGACATTGCTATCCTGAGTGAAAGTGAAGAAGAATTAAATGATCTGCTGAACAGAATGAACAATCTAATGAGTACACATTATGGTTTGAGAGTAAATCGGAGAAAGACGAAGGTAATGAGAAGTAGTAGAAATGAGAACAGCGAGAAAGTTAACATCAAGATTGATGGTCACGAAGTCAATGAAGTTAAGGTATTCTGTTACCTAGGCAGTAAAATAACCAATGACGGACGGAGCAAGGAAGACATCAAAAGCAGACTCGCTATGGCAAAAAGGCATTTCTGGCCAAGAGAAGTCTACTAATATCAAATACCGGCCTTAATTTGAGGATGAAATTTCTGAGGATGTACGTCTGGAGTGCAGCATTGTATGGTAGTGAAACATGGACTGTGGGAAAATCCGAACAGAAGAGAATCGAAGTATTTGATATGTGGTGCTATAGACGAATGTTGAAAATTAGGTGGACTGATAAGGTAAGGAATGAGGAAGTTCTACGCAGAATCGGAGAGGAAAGGAATATGTGGAAGACACTGATAAGGAGAAGGGACAGGATGATAGGACATCAGCTAAGACATGAGGGAATGACTTCCATGGTACTAGAGGGAACTGTAGAGGGCAAAAACTGTAGAGGAAAACAGAGATTGG
The DNA here is from genome assembly GCF_023897955.1 of Schistocerca gregaria. Classification (NCBI taxonomy): domain Eukaryota; kingdom Metazoa; phylum Arthropoda; class Insecta; order Orthoptera; family Acrididae; genus Schistocerca; species Schistocerca gregaria. The sequence goes on from NC_064927.1 coordinate 436,659,375, forward strand.
AATATCTCAAGCAAATAATTGAGGACGTAGGTTGCAAGTGCTACTCTGAGATGAAGAGGTTGGCACAGGAAAGGAATTCGTGGCGGGCCGCATCAAACCAGTCAGTAGACTGATGACCAAAAAAAAAAAAAAAAAAAACGCAATACTACATGACCACAGGCTGATGTTGAACCGATAGTTATTCTGCATTTTCGAAAAACTTGGTATAAGTTCACTCAGCTGGAAATGTTTAGTCATGAATAATACTGCACAGTTTTATGTTTTAAAACATATTGAACATTACAGTTATGTTTTTGGATTTGTCTCACCATTGTGCTGTGCATAGGGCGGCTTTTCAGTGTCGGACCGACATACTAAATTATAGGACTTATGTGTATAAACTAAACTTCGTGCGAACTGGCCTCGGAAGGCCAATGTTACTGACTCACCGTCGTGTCGCCCTCACCTATGGGCGTCACTGGATACGTACATGGAGGGGCATGTCGTCAGCGCACCGCCCTCCCGACCGTTGTCGATTTAAGATACGGAGCCGCTACTTCTCAGTCAATTTGCCTCACAAGGGCTGAGTGCAGCCTGCTTGCCAAAAGCACTGGGTAGACTGGACAATCACCCACCCAAGTTCTAGCCAAGCACAAAAGCGCTTAGATTCTGTGATCTGGCTGGAACCTGTGTTACCACTGCGGCACGGCTCTTGGGTCCTATGTGTATGAACAACCTGAAAAATGAAAGTGAGTCACCTACAAGGAGAAGAGGAAACGAAATGAATCTTAACGGGTTGAGGGGTTATGAATTTTATTTCAGTGATTATAAAAGTGAGTCAAGTCGACAAAGAACCTAGCAGTATGAAACCAGCTATCAGCGTGACGACGCTTCCCGCCGCCCCCTCCTCTCCTGTTTTGCTTGGATGCATGTACTGATTCCGCTGGCCAGGGTGTCATAAAGCCACCGGATCCTCTCCCGAGGCGAGCTGGCTCACAACTGTAGTATTCGGTTTAACGGCTCCATGTGAGCCGCTACATGGCTTGTTACAAGAGTCACATGCTCAAAACACACCTGGCTGTTCTTACGACACTCAGGGAATTTTAATCCGGAATTATTTTATATCATCACTCTTAGTATAGTCTGCAAATGTGCATAAGGGTCGTCTGCTGACGTAAGCGAGGGCTGTCTGCTGTGGCTTGCCTGAATGTGGAGATGCACTTTAGCCAACCAGTGAATCAAGTACAGTGCGACTGCACTGGACCAGAGAGATATAAATTCCCCGTGCGTTGGCAGGCCCCGTTAGGTTGGCAAATAGCCGCTGTGCAGGCTCTCTGAGCCCTTCAAAAATGGTTCAAATGGCTCTGAGCACTATGCGACTTAACTTCTGAGCTCATCAGTCGCCGAGAACTTAGAAGAGCAACGTCTTATTTCCGTTACCATTCCAGCTAAGTTATTGAAACTTTCATCTTAAAGTTAACCAACAATCAGAAATTTTGTAGTGATATTTGCTCATGCAAACGGTCGTAGACGTCTTTCACAAAAGATACAGGTGCCATTTTCAAGCTGAGGATGCCTGCCGTGGCTTTGCGGAAAGCAAGCATAAAAAAAAAATGGTTCAAATGGCTCTGAGCACCATGGAACTTAACATCTGAGGTCATCAGTCCCCTAGAACTTAGAACTACTTAAACCTAACTAACCTAAGGACAACACACATCCATGCCCGAGGCAGGATTCGAACCTGTGACCGTAGCGGTCGCGCGGTTCCAGACTGAAGCGCCTAGAAGCGCTCGGCCACAGCGGCCGACAAATCAAGTATCATGCACCGGTTCTTGGTATCTTGGATACCGGCACTGTCAGGGAGAAACTTCAGGCTCTGCTGGCCGCGGCTGTACCTCAACATCACTTGGGCTGTTCAGAGGCAACACATGAGGATGCGTTAAGTCCGTGACGTACTGACTTACCACTGTGCTGCGAGAGTTCCTCAATCAATGTTACTGGTGACTTGAATTAGTACTCGATCGCTGCTCACACCAAGGCTACAGTAGTGACACCTCCGTGCCTCTTCAAAACATTGGTACAGTGCGACCACTTCCCAGGTCGCCGTAAAACCGACGGAGTAATACAGAGCTGTGATTCATTGTTGAACACAGCGCCGACGCCATTCGTCAGTAGCCCACGCTTCCTGGTGACTGCGGCGCAGCAAACGCAGCCATTTGTGGTGCTAACGCCGGCCTTCACATGGGACGGTAACACCATCTGGTTCCGGGCAGTGACGCAATATAACACTGTTATTTAATTGGTCACCTAATACATAAAAATTCTTTTTGGTTTTAAAATTTCTCATAACATAACTGCCAGGTGCAAATTCTATATGGGAAGTGTGATATTTGTGACATTAGAGTGCTTTACTAATGTATGTTTGCAGTTGATTAAAAGAAATATGTGAAATGTATAATTTACTAATTGAGGGTAATTCCAAAATTATGGTCTTCTATTTTTTTATAAGTACATAGACTTCTTTATTTCTACAATGGTTTACATCAGTTTATAGCTTGAACATTTAGCTACTTTTCGACACAATCACCATTTCTGTCGATGCATTTTTGTAGACGCTGTAGCAGTTTTCGTATGCTCATGTCATACCAGCTCGCCGCCATGCTATTCAGAAAGTTATGAACCTCTCGTCGCCGGCCGCGGTGGCCGTGCGGTTCTAGGCGCTCCAGTCCGGAGTCGCGCTGCTGCGACGGTCGCAGGTTCGAATCCTGCCTCGGGCATGGGTATGTGTGATGTCCTTAGGTTAGTTAGGTTTAAGTAGTTCTAAGTTCTAGGGGACTGATGACCTCAGAAGTTAAGTCCCATAGTGCTCAGAGACATTTGAACCATTTTTTTTCATCTCGTCGTCAGAGCTGAATCGCTTCCCAGCCAGATGTTCTTTTAACCTAGGGAACAGGTGACAGTCACTGGGCACCAAGTCAGGTTTTCAGGGTGGCTGGGTGATTATGTTCCACTGAAACTGTTGCAGGAGAGCAACAGTTTGCTGAGCGATGCGTGGGCGGGCTTTGTCATGGAGAACGTGTACGCCCTTGCTCAACATTCCTCTTCTCCGGTTCTGAATTGCGCGTTTGAGTTTTTTCAGAGTCTCACAGTACCTGTCAGCGTTAATTGTGGTCCCAGTGAGCATAAAGGCGAGAAACAATACCCCTTACCGATACCAAAAAAAGGTTGTCATGACTTTACCGGCAGACAGCTAACTTTCTACACCACTTACGAACATTTTTGATATTCATGCGCGACTCACCATACACTTTCGTCAATTGGCGATGGATTTCAATCAGCGCAGTGCCCTTTGTGTTCAAAAACCGAATAACTGCGTGCAATTCGCTCTTGGCGGTAACATCCAAAGAGAGCTCCGTTCTCAACGGCTGCCAAGCCAAGACAGCGCCTCAGCGCGGCGTGCGCATGTTTACACACAGCGCGTGAAGCCCTCTTCATAACAGTGTGACCAACTGCCACACAAACAGTGTTCTGTACTTATAAAAAAATAGGAGACCTTAGTTTTCGGGTTACCCTCGTAGATTAATGAAATGAAAATGTTCGTGAGTGTAATTTTTTACACTCGTGCAAGTTTTAATTTCTGTAAACTGGTACATTCTTAGGGACAAATGTGAAATATGTGTTATGTAAAAGATGGGGTGCTTTTGTGCTGTACGGAAGTCATTGTGGGAAGCGTAAAATGTGCCTTGGGTGTTTGGTGCGAAACGTTTAGGGGGCGGGGGGGGGGGGGGGGGGGGGGACGTGAGGATACAGTCTATAGGCAGCAGTGAACATGATCAGGTGAAAGAAGCAACACTCGGACGGAGCAGGCGATGTCTCGTCTGAAAAAGGTTGTACACTAGCCCCAGATGACGATTGCTGAATTATCACGGCTTTGGTACAAGTTGGGCTATGTTATGGACGTTAAAGCGACGCCAAGAAGAATTAATTATTCCATACTTCAAGAAACTTGTACGCCGTACCATGGACGGGTGTAGCCGCTATTACTATCCACCACACCCAACGACTACAGCCAACGTGTTACATACTATACACGATTTTTCCGTAAGAGCGTTCAAAAATTTAACAGGAGATAGAGGATGCTCCACTCAACAGGTAGGGAACATGGGGTCGGAAAAGCTAGCTTAAGGAGATGATAGGAATAAAATCACATTACTGTGTACCTTTTTATTTACATTAGTTAACTGCAGATACCATCATTGACACAATGACGTACCATTTGTACTGTAGCGTACAAAATTTGCTGAAACTGACGACCATCAACCTCAAAGCAAACATGACGTCGGCGAACAAGGTTCTGACGCAACCTTATAGATATCCCTGGTGTATTTCGAATCACATCACAGGTCGCTACAATTGTAACAACTAATTACATCTCCGTATCCACTAGGGCCTCATACACAAGTGACTTTAGATATCCCCATAGGAAATAACCAAGAGAATTCAGGTCCGGTGAACTTACAAGACATGGAATAGGACCTCCCCTTCCAGTCGAATGACCAGGAAATACTGTACCGATACCGCTCCATCATATTGCACTGTACGTCTCTGAATAGCACTGAGTTCTGTCATTGAACAATGTAAATACGATACAACAGAGTCACATTATGGACAAGTAACGTAAACAAACCCTTCCTCGTAATCAGGCTCGTTCTTCTTGTTTCCTTGCAGGAAGTAAATGTATTGTTAATAAACAGCACAGTTATGTGTAAACTTTTACGCATGTTAGTTGTAAGTCAGCTGGAAAACAGGAATGCTGGACAAAGCAGTAGACAATTTTATTTTCTTGTCTCCTTGAGCTGGCTTCTCCGACCCTAGTTCCCCACTTCAAATTGTTCAGTGGAGCATTCTCCATGTCTTGTTACATTTTTGCACGCTCTTACAGAAACGCCTTGTGTAATTAGAATTGTAGAAACGAGGATCTTTAATTCATAATTAACTTTCTTTTGAATAATTATTGTGTTAAACATAAAATTTGGTTCACCCTATTATTTTATTCCTAATCAGTCACCTATAAAGGGCCCTTTCCTAGAGATTGATAATTCAGAGTAAAACTGCTATAAAAACATATGAAGTGCTTTATTCAGTATCTAAAAGCACTGATTTTCATCTTTGGATAAATGTCTGAAAATAACTGTCGTGTAATAACTTTTAAAGCGCAGTACTATATGACTTACGTAGTAGAAGCGCTGAAGCGAAAGTTTCTCCAAAGTACTGAAGTATAAGTTACCAGATAAATTCAACGATCTTAATATTCATACTCTCTTTGTGGTAATAAGTAAAGTGAAAGTAAGTAAATAAGTTTCGCTAAAAAGAAGAACTTGTCACGCATAAATACTGAGGTATTGCAAATTTAAGCTTTTACTAAAGATAAAATTCTTTCAGCTATAAATGAAATTCAGTAAGGTACAAAGAGTAAAAAAAAGAAAGAAAAAAAACTGTGGCTCAGTAACGCTGGAGTAGGGTTGCACAAAAGTGCTAAATGACAATATAGACTGACCACATCCAACCTTTGCCTTGTGACATATCAATTGTTAATAGAAAGGTATGAAAGAAGTGTCTTTATAAATTTAAATGTGTATATTATGCTACTAGAATATTTAAGTATTCAATTTGTTGTTTTTACAAAATGCAAACATGAAAGTATTTTTAGCACATAACGATGATTAAAAATTGGTGGCCGTTCTAGATCAATACTATTTATGTGTGTGGTGTAGTAGCTAAAAAAGTCTCTTCGTCAGAAAAATATCCTGAAAAGTTATCATTGTTTGTGAAGTTATATTAGGAAACAGCAGGAAAGTAGGCCAAATTTACTTCTTCTTCTTTCTGAAACTTAAACATTTCGTTGCCTAGATAGGCTGGCGACCGTAAATCCGTTAGACAAACCATTTAATGAACTTGGTACAGAAAGGTCCTAGATTCAGTATTAATCCATTTTTACTGCTGAAAGGAGTGTACTGTGCCACACTTGTACGAGTATGTGGCACCGGAATAAGATAATAATATTAATGTGAACTAAAATGAAACTAGTGTATGATTTTATAAATGATGTATGTCTCTGACAGGATTTATAATGCGAATCGCAGGACCGCAGAGCCAAAGATACTGCTTCTGGTCTGAGATTGTAGTGTTGGAGTGAGAGACCGCTGGGCGCATAGTTGTACGTAGCTGTCTGTAACTGAATGAGGATGGTATAGGCAGTTTATGTGGTGTGCTCTGTGAAGCCACCAAGTGTTAGATTAATGTAAATATGTCAATATTGTTTGGCATGGACGCAGAAGTCTTCGTGCAAGAAAGGTAAAGATGTTAAATAATTACGATTTTTGTTTTGCCAGCGCGTTAGTATAAATGAGTTGGCTGATAATCTGTAATTGTTGAGTAACCCCAGAATGTACGTAAACTGATTGATAAAAAGGCTAGTTAGATATTTCACTTTTTTAATGCTTCTAAGATTTGTTAACAGGGCTATATGTAATTTGATGATTTGCATTTATGCCGTATTAGTGAGGTTAGATAATACTTGCTGTAAAAATCTCATTGTTTGTGGGTCAGTTGGTAAATGTGACATACTCCTTTTCTGACCAATGTAACTTCAGCTGTCAAATGTTTTCGAAACCCAAACTAAACTTGCAATATAAATCCACAAAAAAATTAGTGATAGTAATTCACCACAATCAGTAGCAGGTCATATATTTTTCGAAGAAGTTGGGTTTTCTTCAATGTTCTCGTTTATCAGCCAAACGAATTTCATGTGCATTTCAAGTATTATGGCCAGAATTGCACCCTGTCAGCGTGTAGCTAGCATTCATTTTTTTAAATGAAAGACCATAACATATCGGATCCCACCGTTGCTGCTTCAGAGGTAAGACAGTTTAATTCATTGTTGTGTACACAGGGACCAGTTTTGAACAGGGCCAGAGGATTCAGTGCCTAAGGATCTGAATATATTTTGCAGTGACTGTATTTCTTTATGGGTATTGGGAGTTGCATTGCCCAATCAATGCGTATAAAGATTTTGCTGACATTAAGACAGAGTAAGTAGACAACCTGCAGTTACAATACGATACATAGCTCGAGTTTTATGTCCATTCTATAGTTCAGACATTCATTCAACGTAATCCGAAAAAATATTATCTAAAGAGCGTTACACTAGCATTCAAAATAATCATTAAATTTTTTATTAAAAGAACGTTACACTGCGTTTCTTTCTAACAACAAGGAGACTGTTAGCGAAAGAATTAAAAGTCTGACTTCCATATCCAGTAGTCAAACATCACGGTCAAATCCTGCAAAAGGGATAACATTATACGACAGGTGTACAATATGTGCGTAACTCCACGTACATAGCAGGACCATTTGTACTGTTGAGGCATAGCGTTATAGCAGGATGACGCAGGATGTTGCGTGGACTTCATTACTCGTTCACAGAAATGAGGCGCAAATGTGAACTGCAAATGTCATTGACAGAAACTTGCCGACTAGTATGCCTGCCCTCACATCCTCTTACAGTCCAACATTGGACCACTGTCAAGTCCAAATGCCTCACAAATCTGGACATTGCTCATTTCGACCAGGCGGCAACTAATGCGCAAACAACACTAATGCTCTCTGGTGGCCGTTGTACCTCTCACTGATAATTGCGACTGTAATCACTTACCTACTCGCTGATGGTGTGTGTACACATATGAAGTTACATTGATGGCCAACCATGTATCCTGGGTATTTTTCTTTTTTTTTGCCGTACAGTATAGATATTGCGTAGATTTGGGTAATAGCTGTTGGTATAAGTCAATCGAACGACAGTCACGAAGCACCATCTATCTATCAGGCATGAACATTTGTTTTCAAAGTGTACAGGGTTTAGCCAATAGCGTCTCACCTGGTGAGTTGGATATATATTTAGAACTTCTTTGTGATACATGAATTTTAAATACTTTTATCTGACGTTTATATATTAAGTGTTGTCTGCAGCGATTGATATTACGCATTAATTAGCTTAAATGAAAAGATCCCTCGACATCGCAATGTTGGCGCATGTTATAATACATGAGTATCTAAGACTTATTGTTCATTGAAAATCAGCAAATAAGATCGCTTTCAATAAACTGAACGCTCCCATCGCCATAATACTAACTACAGTGTATCCTGTTGACTTACACTTTACGTGCAATCTCTCTCTTCTCTCTCTGTCTCACTCACTCCCTCAGCCCCCCCCCCCCCCCCACCTCTCTTATATTCTTATACTCACACACACACACACACACACACACACACACACACACAAGGTAGTATTCCACACTGAATTTTTTTATGCAGTTGTCAAAGCGGATATAATTTCATTATTCTGCATTCGAAATTGACTTTGTTACTTACTTGCATGTCTGGATGAACAGATGTTGTTGATGAAAGACAGTCGTCCTAAATGACTTCGAAATAAATTAAGTGAATGCGAATAACTTGGTTTTAGCTTTGTTAAGTATGGATGTACTAGCTACTGGTGAGATATGAAAATTAATGCCGGATCGTGACTCGAACCTGGGATTTGCCGCTAATCGCAGGAATTAGATTTTTCGCTTCACTGCGTAACGGGTCAATTATTTAAATCAATTAATGTACAAAAATGGATACAAAAAATTAAAAATTGTGTTCCACCGTCAATGAAAACCTAACTACTTGACATCTTGGACGTAGAAACACCGTTAGGATCAAAGTACTTTTTATTAACGACTACCGGTTTCCTGTAGATCGTCTTCAGGCCTGGCTCCACAAGGTGCAGTTTGCCAACAGTTGTATCACGGCTCCATACACACGGTGTAATTATGAAATATTTGAGGGATTCTATATTGTTATTTTTTCATGATTTTATTAATTAAGTTTCAGGTTCTGTGGAATCATGTCGGACAGTAATTACACAGTTCACAGAATGCTAGTTAGAAAGTTTACAGAATTAAAGATGCGATAAAATACAAAAACATTTAGGGGGAATATACGAATAAATAACACATTACGGAGAAAAGTTCTCAGCTAATTCGAGGAAGTCATCCGCAAATGGTTGAAATGGCTTTGAGCACTATGGGACTTAACATCTGAGGTCATCAGACCCCTAGAACTTAGAACTACTTAAACCTAACTAACCTAAGGACGTCACATACATCCATGCCCGAGGCAGGATTCGAACCTGCCACTGTAGCGGTCGCGCGTTTCCAGACTGAAGCGCCTAGAACCGCTCGGTGACAACGGCCGGCTGAAGTCTTCCACAGAATAGAAGGAATGTGCCATAAGAAAACGTTTTCACTTGAACAGCTGGTCTTCATCACTCAATGTTTTCAGTTCTGGAGGAAGCATGTTGAAACTGAAATATGCTGAATAGTACACACCTTTCCTTACAATCATTAAGGAAGTGTTATCCAAGTGTATATAGTGTTAACGTCTAGTGCCCACTGAATGAACGTTGCAGTTTCTTCTGAATGAATCAGCATTGTCAAAAACATATCGTACGGTGGAATACATGTACAGCGATGGCAGTGCTAGAGTTCTGACAGATGTGAACAACGACCCACTCGATGTTCTCGAACTGACACCGCTTATCTTTCCGTCTGCTATTTTCTGAGCCAGGAATATTATGGCGGTTGCGCGGTTTGGTCCCAAAAAACGAGAAAACAGAGTGAAAGCGAGGAAATAATAAGCCTTCGTTTTTCAGTTTCAGTGAAACTAGAGATGTTTCTAGTAAGGACAGCATCAGTTTCTGCACAAGAAATTGAAAATGGCACTCCTAAGAAAGTCTGCTACAAGTCTCAGTAATTTGAAATGATCGAATGAAACTATATGGTTCCAGAGACCTTTCCAAATCTCAAACATCTACGATGTACATATGCAGACTGAAGCGACGAATGAAAATTGGGCTGTGGGGTGAATGGGAATTTGGATCGAGGAGGGAGGCATACTAGGGTAGTCGGTGCAGCTGTGCAAAGCGATTGTACCAGGGTAGCGTAGTGGTCAGCGCATCTGCCTGCTGGGCTGTAGGTCAGGGTTTGAATTCATGCCATTGTAAAAATGTTCATTCTTTCTTTAGTCAGCATGTAGACATCTGAAATGATCGACTTCCTTATTTCACCACCGTAGGACAGTAAAATTTCGCCCTTATAGGAGTTCCGTGTCAGAAACTGTATGCTCTGCGTTTTATTTGTAGTTAAGGTTTATTTTCTCATATGACTCCCTGAAATCCACATGCTGTTGGTTCAAATGGCTCTAACCACTATGGGACTGACACATATGAGGTCATCAGTCTCCTAGACTTAGAACTACTTAAACCTAACTAACCAAAGGACATCACACACATCTATGCCCGAGGCAGGATTCGAACCTGCGACCGTAGCAGCAACGCGGTTCCGGACTGAAGCACCTAGAACCGCCGGGCCATAGCGGCCGGCCACATGCTGTTGTTACTGACTGCTCTATTAACTACATTATACATATTACGCAGAGGAAATTTTGATAAATGTTTATTTTGTCTGTCTCAGTTGCATGTATATACAATTTATTGCTGCTGTGGTTACCAGTTAGGGCTAACTCATCCATTCTCAAACCACGCATCTAAAAATTACAGAGCACATGTACAGTAATACTTACTAACAGTATGCATGTCCATAAGATGACAAACATACCTTGTTATTAACCGTAACTAGTTATACCACATGGTACCAGAATGCACAAATAGCTCCGTACAAGAAAGTCTAATCGTGAGCGACAATTACTTTCATTGACAACACAGCTGACGTGTGTACTGTTACAGCGGGGCGACACAACCAAACTAACTACTGCACTTTCAGTAGTGAACAGGACACCTTGGTGGGTGTCATCCCCACACAAACGCGCATGCGCATATGACTGACTATTAGTTTGCTGTAGTGCTGCCTCGCCCACTGTCATTTATGAATAACATTTCTATAACACAGAAGACTTACAGTTCTTTGTTTTAAACAATAACGTAGCATCTAGAAGGGAGAATCGATAGAGGTACTCAGGGTGCCCTCCGCCACACACCGTCAGGTGGCTTGCGGAGTATGGATGTAGATATAGATGTAGATCTAAATTAAACAAACAAAGCCAGGCGGTGTCGACGGGAGTGTCCTCTCGTATACAGCTTCCTATTTTCAATGCAAGGTAGATTATTTCTACCTACCTATTGAGGTAATAATGTAATACCAGAAATTGGCGCATTCCATGCAGGAAGTTAATACTATAATCTAAAACATCCTTTCCTATTTTATGTTATTCACGCACTGTCTGGAGAAACAAAAATACTACGAAAGACATTGTAACCTCCAAACAGTGAAAAATATAAGTATATAAGATTCACATTTAGTATAACCTACCTACAGATAAATTCCGTAACCTACCAATAATACAAATGTGACTAATCTCTCAATAGAATTGTGGCTCACTTATAACCTTTCAATAATTGACTGTGAATTTAAACTGGTAAATTTTGGACGTCAGCAGTGCTGCGTCATGGCCCTGAAAGATCATATTGAATAAATTGAAAATTCTTACCTAACGCCGTATAACGCATATACAGGGTATTACAAAAAGGTACGGCCAAACTTTCAGGAAACATTCCTCACACACACAAAGAAAGAAAATATGTTATGTGGACATGTGTCCGGATACGCTTACTTTCCATGTTAGAGCTCATTTTATTACTTCTCTTCAAATCACATTAATCATGGAATGGAAACACAGAGCAACAGAACGTACCAGCGTCACTTCAAACACTTTGTTACAGGAAATGTTCAAAATGACCTCCGTTTGCGAGGATACATGCCTCCACCCTCCTTCGCATGGAATCCCTGATCCGCTGATGCAGCCCTGGAGAATGGCGTATTGTATCACAGCCGTCCACAATACGAGCACGAAGAGTCTCTACATTTAGTACCGGGGTTGCGTAAACAACAGCTTTCAAATGTCCCCATAAATGAATGTCAAGAGAGTTGAGGTCAAGAGAGCGTGGAGGCCATGAAATTGGTCTACCAATCCATCGGTCATCGAATCTGATGTTGAGAGGCGTACGAACACTTCGACTGAAATGTGCAGGAGCTCCATCGCGCATGAACCCCATGTTGTGTCGTATTTGTAAAGGCACATGTTCTAGCAGCACAGCTAGAGTATCCCGTATGAAATCATAATAACGTGTTCGATTGAGCATAGGTGGAAGAACATGGTGCCCAATCAGGACATCACCAACAATGCCTGCCCAAATGTTCACAGAAAATCTGTGTTGATGACGTGATTGCACAATTGTGTGCGGATTCTCGTCAGCCCTCACATGCTGATTGTGAAAATTTACAATTTGATCACGTTGGAGCACATACTGACGAAATTAAATTAGCTCTAAAATGGAAATTAAGCGTTTGCAGACACATGTCCAAATAACATTTTTTCTTTATTTGTGTGTGAGGAATGTTTCCTGAAAGTTTGGCCGTACCTTTTTGTAACACCCTGTATATCTGCTCCTATAAGAAATTTTTCTAGCACAGCCCAGTGCAATGCTGGACGATAGATCTGTCATATATAAAAAGAAACAACTGATTTTTCTTTGCAATAACCAGGATGACTATGGATTGGAGAAATTGGTAAATTCTTTAAATTGAGATGAATAATTTTCAAAAGTTAATTTTTTTGTGAGAAAGATTATTATTAAGAGATTTTTTAAATCATTTTACATGAGACCTGATATAACAATAGTTCCAATTGCGCGAGGCTGCTTTTACCTTATACTACAACGCTCAGGCTCCGCCATCGCTCCCCACGACCAGCTCAGCCAACTTCATACACACGACCGCTAGCAACTACTTACTCCTACTGCTACACAGTTCCTACTGCAGTCAACACTGCTCTCTGGTATGAGATTCTCTTATAGCTTACATATCGCAGGCAGCGCGTGAGCAATCCATCGAAATTACATATACTCGAGTGCGCTAGCAGCAAATTCCTTAATCATGGACGTCATACAACATAAAAAATTACATCTTTTTTATTTACTTTGTATAGGTTACCTTTGTAAAAAAGCTACAATTACGCAATGAATAAACGTTACATAGCACCATACTAAATATCATCCGACGCATTCGTTACCCATGGAGCTAAGGCCGCATTCAAAGCCGAAGCCCTATTAGTACACTGATCTTACACGTGTAAAATGATAGGTAAAAATATTAGATAAAATTGACATTAATACGTCATTCTGTTATATGATGTACAACGTTTTTCGCGATAAATCTTGAGCCGTCTGCATAGATAACATTCAGCATGAAACTATCGGAGCGCTCTTTCTTGCTAACGAACATACTGCCAGGCGCCAGTTCCCACTTCCCCACCCTCTCACTCCGTAGCCTCTCCGGTTCTTGTCTAGCATCCTCTAGCTGGAGGGCGCGCGGTCTCACTTCCTGCTCCACAACTACTCCCTTCCTACTACAAGCCCTGCAGCTCCTGGAGATGGCGTGGCTGGTTTCCCCGCTATATTCATCCTGGTGAAACACTTTCTGCACAGCTTATAACCACGTCACAAGTCACTAACCCACGACAATACTCCTGCCTCTCACTCGTTGTCAGATTTTACAGTACTTCGAAACAAATACAATGAAATAACAGAAAACGCACAAAAACACTATGGAAACTACCAGTAAACGATCCACATCATGTTACTGAAAAGTCAAAAGCTTTTGTGATATGAGGGCAGTCAATTGAAAACTGACAGCTGCCGCAATGGGACCATAGAATGATTCCATTCAAAGGTAGTCACCGCCTGCCATAACATACACTTCTGGCCATTAAAATTGCTACACCGAGAAGAAATGCAGATGATAAACGGGTATTCATTGGACAAATATATTATACTAGAACTGACATGTGATTACATTTTCACGAAATTTCGGTGCATAGATCCTGAGAAATCAGTACCCAGAACAACCACCTCTGGCCGTAATAACGGCCTTGAGATGCCTGGGCATTGAGCCAAACAGAGCTTGGAAGGCGTGTACAGGTACAGGTGCCCATGCAGCTTCAGCAGATACCACAGTTCATCAAGAGTAGTGACTGGCGTATTGTGACGAGCCAGTTACTCGGCCACCATTGACCAGACGTTTTCAATTGGTGAGAGATCTGGAGAATGTGCTGGCCAGGGCACCTGTCGAACATTTTCTGTATCCAGAAAGGCCCGTACAGGACCTGCAGCATGCGGTCGTGCATTATCCTTCTGAAATGTAAGGTTTCGTAGGGATCGAATGAAGGGTAGAGCCACGGTTCGTAACACATCTGAAATGTAACGTCCACTGTTCAAAGTGCCGCCAATGCGAACAAGAGGTGACCGAGACGTGTAACCAATGGCAACCTATACCATCACGCCGGGTGATACGCCAGTATGGCGATGACGAATACACGCTTCCAATGTGCGTTCACTGCGATGTCGCCAAACATTGATGCGACCATCATGATGCTGTAAACAGAACCTGGATTCATCTGAAAAAATGACGTTTCGCCATTCGTGCATCCAGGTTCGTCGTTGAGTACACCATCGCAGACACTCCTGTCTATGATGCAGCGTCAAGGGTAACCGCAGCCATGGTCTCCGAGCTTATAGTCCATGCTGGTGCAAAACGTCGTCGAACTGTTCCTGCAGATGGTTGTTATCTTGCAAACGTCCCCATCTGATGACTCAGGGATCGAGACTTGGCTGCGCGATCCCTTACAGCCATGCCTATAAGATGCCCGTCATCTCGACTGCTAGTGATACGAGGCTGTTGGGATAGAGCACGGCTTTTCGTATCACCCTCCTGAACCCACCGATTCCATATTCTGCTTACAGTCATTGGATCTCGACCAGCGCGAGCACCAATGTCGCGATACGATAAACCGCAATCGCGATAGGCTACAATCCGACATTTATCAAAGTCGGAAACGTGATTGTACGCATTTCTCCTCCTTACACGAGGCATCACAACAACGTTTCACCAGGCAACGTCGGTCAACTGCTGTTTGTGTATGAGAAATCGCTTGAAAACTTTCCTCATGTCAGCACGTTGTAGGTGTCGCCACCGGCGCCAATCTTGTGTGATTGCTCTGAAAAGCTAATCATTTGCGTATCAGAGCATCTTCTTCCTGTCGGTTAAATTTCTCGTCTGTAGCACGTCATCTTCTTGGTGTAGCAATTTCAATGGCCAGTAGTGTATTTTTCCCTCTAGGAGACGAGACGATCCACCACTGACAATGCACAACAGCACCCAATCTTTCACTTCCTCATCTTACTGAAATCGATGTCCACGCATGTCTTTCTAGAGCTCGTCAAAGATGTGAAAATCACGCGGTGAACGATCCGAACTCCATGCAGGATGCTGCGCTGTTTCCGAACCACATCGCTGAAGCTCTGCCTTCGCCGTAGCGGCAGTTTGTGGGAGGACGTTACCCTGCAACAGGATGATTCCGTTCGATAGCATTTTGACAGCCCGAGGCAAAACGGAGAAAGCGAGCAGTGGAAACATCGAACATTTCCTCCGCCGAGGAAATCCGAAGCTGTTCACAGTGGTTGCAGTAGGTCGTGATGATCTCCTTTTTCGTCGACTGCAGCGGCCCTCTGCTCGTCGAGTTGCCCGAACGTGGAACCACAATAAATATGCAGTGCTATGGTGACACTTCGCCAAAGCTCTGATGCGTCATATTGTCAAAACGCACGAAAACGCCCGCCCCCACACTGTTACTCGGACGAAGGCTACGCTTCAGCGATTTAGTTGGGAAACACTGCAACAGCCTCCGCACAGCCCTGGTCTATCACCATATGCTTTTCACGTCTTTGCCGATCTGGAGAAAGATATGCGTGGACGTCGGTCGAGCGAGCAATGTTCAAGAGTGGGCGTGGTTCTGGATCCATCAGCAACCGACCGCAATCTAGGAAACAGGAACTGATCGTCTCCTCTCCCAGAGGGGTAAATGTCTTGACGTGTGTGGTGGTTACTTTTAAATGGAACTATAACATAGTTTCGTTGTGGGAGGTGTTCGGTTTATATCTGAGTGTATCTTGTAATACTAGGGCTATCCAGAAAGTAACAGACGTTTTGGCCTAATGCCGCGGCCATCATGCTGCCACAACGTCCCTACACTTGATACGCATCCCAGCCTGACTGCGATGTCTTAAAATGTGCTCTGCAATAGATACACCGCCACTTGCAAAGAGCATTCTGTGATTATGTTTTTGTTGTCAAAAAACCACAAACCAGTTGAAATTCATCGCGAACTTTTTAATGTGTACGGAAAAGGACCAATGAGTCAAAGCCGAGTAATTTAATGGTGCCTGTGTTCACGATGAGGAACTCAGTAGTTGGCGTAGCCTCATATATGAACTAGTGATGAAATTCAACTACAAAATTCGTGTAAATAGCTTTTACGGAACTTTTACAACATTGTTCCAAACTTTCACAAAACATGAAACTGTGGGAGAGAAGATTCTTACCACCAATTTTGTGCTATCTGGATTCCCAAAATCCTAATGGAAGATCACAAAAACAGAGACTCGCATTCGGGAGGACGACGGTTCAATCTCGCGTCCGGCCATCCCGATTTGGATTTTCCGTGATTTCCCTAAATCACTCCAGGCAAATGCCGGGATGGTTCCTCTGAAAGGGCACGGCCGACTTCCTTCCCCATCCTTCCCTAATCCGATGAGACCGATGACCTCACTGTCTGGTCTCCTTCCCCAAACAACCCAACCCAACCCATTGAGAACCTTGTGCACGGTATGAGGAATGCCTTTGTTTGAATGGCAATTATGTAGAAAAATTTGTATAATTAGAATTGGTTTTTACATATTGTTAATTCTTTATTTCAGACGTCTCTTACATTCTGGACAGCCCTCGCAAGTAGCTTAGCCTTCCTCAGTAACAGAACGACACACACGTAAACTACGTGAGCGCTAGCTACAGACAAAACGCTATTATGTATCATGTTGATTCATGCTTTACGTGCATACCTATCTCTCTCACACATACTCTCTCTCTCTCTCTCTCTCTCTCTCTCTCTCTCTCTCTCTCTCTCTCTCTCTCACACACACACACATACACACACACACACACACACACACACCTATGTAGTCGCCCGGCTAGCTATGCCCTTAAGCGCTTGCTTCATGGATTGGGGGCGAGCCTGCTTCAGATCGAAACCGCTCTTCTGATTAATGAGGAGAGCAGGTGAGCCGACCAGTCTGGGTGCGGCTTTTAGGTGGCTTCACACATCCGACTAAGTAAATACTGGGTTGGTACTCACAATGCTCCCTCAGCTACACGCTATGCAAACATTCTCATACTTGATCACGAAATTTACTATAGGCGCAGACGGATGGGGTACAAGAATTTCGTTCCAGGGGGAATGATTGCGTCAGGAAAGTTATTAACCATTGGTACCTCAATATGTACCTAATTAGTGCTTTAGTTGTTTTTTCTCTCCAAGAATCTTTCCGCAAGCACATCACGAAATTTACTACCTTATGCATTCTGCATGGTCATAAATTCAACGCGAAGTGGATTACGCCCGTCAGTATACTCTGATCAGCCAGAACATTATGGCCGTCGACCTACTATCGATATAAACCCGTCCAGGCTATAGGAGCATCAGCTGGCGAAGAATGACTGCTAGTCTGACACAGACACGGTGCATGTACAGGGTGTTTCAAAAATGATCGGTATATTTGAAACGGCAATAAAAACTAAACGAGCGGCGATAGAAATACACCGTTTGTTGCAATATGCTTGGGACAACAGTACATTTTCAGGCGGATAAACTTTCGAAATTACAGTAGTTACAATTTTCAACAACAGATGGCGCTGCAAGTGATGTGAAAGATATAGAAGACAAGGCAGTCTGTGGGTGCGCCATTCTGTACGTCGTCTTTCTGCTGTAAGCGTGTGCTGTTCACAACGTGCAAGTGTGCTGTGGACAACATGGTTTATTCCTTAGAACAGAGGATTTTTCTGGTGTTGGAATTCCACCGCCTAGAACACAGTGTTGTTGCAACAAGACGAAGTTTTCAACGGAGGTTTAATGTAACCAAAGGACCGAAAAGCGATACAATAAAGGATCTGTTTGAAAAATTTCAACGGACTGGGAACGTGACGGATGAACGTGCTGGAAAGGTAGGGCGACCGCGTACGGCAACCACAGAGGGCAACGCGCAGCTAGTGCAGCAGGTGATCCAACAGCGGCCTCGGGTTTCCGTTCGCCGTGTTGCAGCTGCGGTCCAAATGACGCCAACGTCCACGTATCGTCTCATGCGCCAGAGTTTACACCTCTATCCATACAAAATTCAAACGCGGCAACCCCTCAGCGCTGCTACCATTGCTGCACGAGAGACATTCGCTAACGATATAGTGCACAGGATTGATGACGGCGATATGCATGTGGGCAGCATTTGCTTTACTGACGAAGCTTATTTTTACCTGGACGGCTTATTTTTCCCTGGACAGAACTGGCGCATCTGGGGAACCGAAAAGCCCCATGTTGCAGTCCCATCGTCCCTGCATCCTCAAAAAGTACTGGTCTGGGCCGCCATTTCTTCCAGAGGAATCATTGGCCCATTTTTCAGATCCGAAACGATTACTGCATCACGCTATCTGGACATTCTTCGTGAATTTGTGGCGGTACAAACTGCCTTAGACGACACTGCGAACACCTCGTGGTTTATGCAAGATGGTGCCCGGCCACATCGCACGGCCGACGTCTTTAATTTCCTGAATGAATATTTAGATGATCGTGTGATTGCTTTTGGCTATCCGTAACATACAGGAGGCGGCGTGGATTGGTCTCCCTATTCGCCAGACATGAACCCCTGTGACTTCTTTCTTTGGGGACACATGAAAGACCAGGTGTACCGCCAGAATCCAGAAACAATTGAACAGCTGAAGCAGCACATCTCATCTGCATGTGAAGCCATGTTGTCGAAGGTTTCGGGTAATTTCATTCAGAGACTACGCCATATTATTGCTATGCATGGTGGATATGTGGAAAATATCGTACTATAGAGTTTCCCAGACCGCAGCGCCATCTGTTGTTGACAATTGTAACTACTGTAATTTCGAAAGTTTGGCTGCCTGAAAATGTAGTGTTGTCGCAAGCATATTGCAACAAACGGTGTATTTCTATCACTGCTCGTTTAGTTTGTATTGCCGTTTCAAATATACCGGTCATTTTTGAAACACGCTGTAGCATCACTGAGCATGGTGACCGTGTGTAGAATGGGGAAGGCGTGCGATCTGAGTTTGACAGACGGCAGATTGTGATGGCTCGGCATCAGCATTTCGAGAATTGCACAACTTGTTGGATGTTCGAGGAGCTGTGGTTAGTGCCTTGAACATGTGGCGAAATCAAGGCGAAACCACATCCATGCTTCAAAATGGTTCAAATGGCTCTAAGCACTATGGGACTTAACATCTGAGGTCATCAGACTTAGAACTACTTAAACCTATCTGACCTAAGGACATCACACACATCCATGCCCTGGGCAGGATTCGAACCTGCGACCGTAGCAGCAGCGCGGTTCCGGACTGATGCGCCTACAACCGCTCGGCCACAGAGGCCGGCCATCCGTACATCGTGGGGTTGAGCAGCCACCCCTCATTACGCTTGATGGGTGTCGTGGGCTGTGCAGACTGGTAAAACAGGACGAACGGCGAACTATGGTGGAACTAACACTAGACTTTAACGTTGGGCAGAGTACAAATGTGTCTATAAACACAGTGCACTGATCACTCTTAACGATGGGCCTCTGCAGTCCACGACACATGAATGTGCCAATGTTAACATAATGACATGGCAACTACGACTGAAATGGGCACATGACCATCGGCACGTTGGCACAGTGGCAGAGCGATGCGTGGTCTCATGAATCCCGATACCTTCTTCATTATGCGGATGGGAGAGCCCGAATCTGTCATCTTTCAAGCGAACGGTTACTTGACACCTGTATTGAGGGAAGGAGACAAGCAGACAGCGGCTCGATATGACCTAGGGAACATTCATGTGGGCATCCATTGGGTCTAACAGATCTCATGCTAGGAACAATGACGGGCGGGGAGTGTCGTACACTGGTTGCAGACCACATATATCCCTTCATGACGATCATGTTTCCCGACGCCAGTGGAATTTTTAAGTAAGATAATACGACATGTCGCAAGGACAGGAGTGTGATAGAGTGGTTCGACGAACAAAGATGGCGAATGTTCAAAATGGTTCAAATAGCTCTGAGCACTATGGGACTTAACATCTGAGGTCATCAGTCCCCTGGAACTTAGAACTACTAGAACCTAACAGGGCATCACACACATCCATTCCCGAGGCAGGATTCGAACCTGCGACCGTAGTAGTCCGGTCGGCCAAAGTGGCGAATTCCAGTTGATGCTGGCCTCCAACTCGCCAGATCTGAACCCAATCGAACACATCTGGGATATGATTGTATGTGGCGTCAGAGCTCATCACCCTCCTCCCCGGAATTCATGGGAATTAGGTGACCCGTGTGTGCAGATGTTGTGTGCAGATGTGGTGGCAACTCCTCCCAGCCTAAGAAGGTCTCATTGCTCCCATGCCACAACACGTCACCGCTGTTGTCTGTGCCAGTGGTGGACATACGAGCTATTACGTAGGTAATCATGATGTTCTGGGTGGTCAGTGTAGACTAACGGTTTTGAGCCCATTTGTCTACACATCAGTACCTCCGTAGCGCAGCGCTAGCGTTACCGCCTACCACGTAAGTGGACCCAGGCTCGATTCCCGGCAGGGGACTGGGTGTTGTGTGTCTTTCACCATGACACGCAAGTCGCCGAAGTGGTGTCAACTAAAAAGACTTGCAATGCGGCGGCCGAACACCGAAGAGGATATCCAAGCTAATAAATGCCATACGTACATGGAGTTGATGCCCAGGAGAAAATCAACATTAATGGCTTGCTTGTGCCAAATATACTTGGAGGTCCACACTAATCTTCGGAAAAAGTAAATGCTGATATAATGTTGTTCAGTAAACCGACCTCAGTCATTAGTAGAAATATCGGCGCTTGTATCCTAACACCCCGATACAAGTTGCAGAAGACGCAAACTGTACTCAAATTAGCACAATACCACAAAATAACACAACTGATCAAAATAACACTAGAATTCTGAATAGCGATCAGCAGCTGATTAATATACGGTGTTCGTAAGATCGCTTCCCATTTCTGGGTTATTGTTAAAAAAATTGACTTTTTTTGCAACTAATAGCTGATTGGCTACAGCCTATTCTACGTTACTTTTCATTTTAACATATTTAAATAATCAAAGCTTGACCACTTTCACATTCTAAATAAAGGAACAATAATATCCATTACATAATAAACGTTAAATTATTTTACATAAAACCAGTACAATTCCCTTCATAACTTTGAATTCAGGGCCAGTAGCCTTGCACCATTGTGCTTTCTGATAAATAAATAAGGAACAAAAGTAACTATTATGCACTAAACTTTACGACAAATATTCTGTTACCTAATGATTCAATAAGGTATCATGTTGTTATCGTTCAATGTGTTTTGTGAGGAGGAAATGATGATCTAACGCTTAACTGAAAATACTGATAATTTCAATTTACTATGTCATTTAAACAAATAAAGTTACAGAGTTTATATTTACAAAATTTGTGACTTTAATGGTGCGCTTCTACATGAAATGTGGATCGTTAAGATCGACCAAAGCGTTCATATTTTAGCATTCAGGTCATTATTACAAAATTTGTTAATTCCACTTTAACAGTAAATCTTAAACTATTATAGATATGATCAATATTAAAATTTTATTGGGATCACCATAAAAATTTGTGGAGGATGGCAGATTAAAATTACTGTGGCTTCATTGAATTACTACAGAATTAAATAATTTTCATAAATTTTCCCTTTATGGCCGATCTTGTGTCCACTATATTTAACACTGCTACGTTTCCTTGGCCACGAAAAGCCTTCTATTGGGTTCCTCTAGCACGTGGGCGATCGTCTGTCTCACTCGTACACTACAGCGCTTAGGCCCCAATAGACAATAGAGTCTGCGAGTTTCCCCATCTCGTGGTGAATCTGCACCCTTTGTGGCACCCAGTCCTGGACGACAGGGTTCGTTTCACGATTCCTGTAGGCTGATTCTATCGGCCATATACTTAAATGAGAGCGAAATGCTCGTTCACTTACAAAATTGGAGGCTTCGCGCACTGGCAAACAGAACAGGCAGCGATCTGTGACAAATCTTACTAGTGTAGCCGCGAGTATTTCAGAACACACCGTTTAGCACACACTGTCGAACACGGGATTACGCAGAATACAACGAGAAGTACAAAGTTAATTACGACTGCAATGAGCTCAACGCCTTCAGGTTGGGCAAGGGAGGATGAATCTAGTTTTGGTGGTGCTGTACCTCTTCATCTGGGACGGAGAAGGGGCGCTGTAAGATCGTCACCTGGACTGAGGAGTTCGTGCAGATAAAAAAAGGGCGGTGTGTCACCGATGGGAGAAGAAGGTGATCAACATGCAGGAATGACCAAGGGAACAGGTACAGCAAAGCCGAAGAGTAGTATTGTCTACTCACAAGTTTTTTATTTAATATATGGGAACGACGAAGTGAAATAAAGAGCTTGGAACAGATATTTTCGAGTCTGCAACCGTTGGCAAGCAGTAATGGAATACTCATGTAGGTGCAGAGGAGCACAAGAAATTGCTCGTAGCATATACGTGATTGAAGGTGCACATGCAAGAAGTAGTAAGTACAGGTACCACACGAATCGAGGAAAGAATAACCGTCAGAAATACATTTAGTAGTAGGGCCTAGCAGTCAGAACCTACTCTCCACTATCATGGGACAATTGTGAAAGCAGAAATGGGTAGTGCACGGCTGTACATGTCAGTGAAGATACCGGTGGCGGACTCATTGTTTACGTGTTACATAGTGTACACCTTTCAACTAAGGTTAGAAACTGTGAGGAAGTTCGGGCAGATAAGAAAAGGGCGGTGTGTCACCGATGGGAGAAGAGGGTGATCAACATGCAGGAATGACCAAGGGAACAGGTACAGTAATGCCGAAGAGACGTGGTCGCCATATGTCCTGCTTGCGACATACGTAGAAGAGCAAACGCATGCTCCATGTTTCAGGGGCAATGCAGAAGGTTCACCACGCCAAAAGCAGATGCTGGAACAGATGTCACACTTCCAGTGAAGTGTATACTTGGTGTACGTTGACATAATAGTAGTAGCACGTTGTTACGAAGAAGGGAAACTAATGGGGACTATACGCTTGGAATTAAGAGCCAGTGAATTTTTAAGGATTGGAAGCACGTGTGATATTTCAGGACCAACGTTCTATTTACTAGCTACAGTGATGCGAGCTATTGTTTTAAATATAAAACAACCGCAGCTGTACTGGCTAGATGAACCATTGGAGATTTGCGTAAACAAAACTTGAATGATACCAAGTCTAGTCCATTACTTAGATAATAGCCATGCAAGAGGGTTAGATCACTGCAGAGCAGCTAATGCAGCACGTTGAGCAGTATCAGGATGGAAGACGAAGGGTAACCTTGACCTTGAGTATTGCAGTTCCACCACCAAAGAGACTCTGATTTTGTTTTGCAAAGCTTTTATTAATATGAGATAATTAGCCGTTCAGAGCCCTGATATGTGGGTAGTTCAGGTTCCAGGGGACCGCACCCACGAGTATGTTGTAAATCAATGGTGTACATAGTCATGACGGGGAACCAGTGCTGACATAGACTTGAGGGGTCGGACCTTTCCCATGGAAGGGGACAACGTAGTGTCGCTACCTAGTAGTGTCACTACCTGTAGTGTAACTTGTGGGAATTTATAAGAAAGTTGCGGTATAGTGTTGTGATAGCTGCTGCTGGTCAGCAAGTGCAGGTGGTGGCGTTATAGAAACACGTAAACAAAAGGATTGGAAGATGGGCTAGTTGTGCCTGGTAAAACCTCCGCTGTGTAGCGGTAATAGGTGGAGCACACAGGACAGCATCACCACACCACGGCGAGAACCATATTATGAGCTATTTGACCGGGGACTGTATAATAGTGCAACAAATGCGCCCAGGAGCCATATAAATGACTATGAATTTTGAGGAAGATTCAGAGTCCAGCATCGCCACCATAATGCTATGGCTACGCCAGGCGGCGAGGTGACTGGGCACTGCTTGCTGCAGCTATGGACTCGAAACTGGGTCAAGGTGGTAACCTCCCCTCCGAGTCCACCCTGTGGAACTCAGTGCCTTAACGCCGCAAGCACCTGCCACCAGCAGACTCCTTCTTGGGGGGCAGCAGGCTATGACCCGTATATGGCTTTCTTTCATTGCCATGGCGGCAGATGCTCGCTGGGCCTTTGTCGCCTGATTGTGGGCTTTCTGCAGTGGAAAGCAGTTGCAGCACAAGAAGGCGAGTGCTACTGTCAACAGTGCCTTGACTGACTGAGGGACCACTGGGTGCTGATGGTCCGTCGTTAGCATCACAGAGTACTGACAAGTGTACCCCTTCAGCGGGGTGGAAGCTAGTCGCCTGTTGCCATCACCACTCCACTGCACAGAAGTGGGGTGTGTCTACTCACATCGTTAATTACGAGTTGTGAGTGTGAAGTCTACTAAAATACTTTTGTCGACCATGAGTCTGTCACTGGGTCCCACTGGCCCATAACTCTACCAATATCTTAGAAAATAAATGTTTTATGGAATTGGTGGCTACAAATACAGTTGGTTTGAATCATACTTAACAAAGAGAACGCAAAACGTTACACTGAATAACTCAGAGAGTGACTGAAAGGCAGAAAATTTTAGAGACTGGTGGAAAAAAGAAAAAAAAAACAAAGGGAGTCCCACTGGGTTCATTTCTGGGTCCAATCCTATTACTTACATATGTGAATGACCTTCCACTTAACATTCAAGAAGCAAAATCGGTACTTTTTGCAGATGACACTAGTGTTGTAATAAATCCCATTACAGAGAGAAAGCAACAGAAGAGTTCCTAAATGATATTTTCCAAAGAATTACATGGTTCTCTGAAAATGAACCTCCCTGTATTTTGAAAAAGCACATAACATTCAGTTCTGTGAAATAGAGTCATATCAACAACTAATATAGCACATGAGAAGGAGTCAGTAAATAAGATAGAACGCTCCAAATTTTTGTGAATGTGTATTGACAAAAACTTGAACTGGCAGGAGCATATTACTGAGATTCTCAAACAGTGAAATTCAGCTGCTTTTCCTCTTCGTACAATTGATAGTCTTGGAAACAAACGTACCAGTCTCCTAACATGTCATAGAGAATAATTTTATGTTGTAACTCGTCGCTTAGAAAGAAAAGTATTAAATGCACAAATGCAAGCTGTAAGAATTATATGTGATGTTGACCCATGGCCGCCATGCAGGCACCTCTTCATGGAGCTAGGCATCACAGTACATATATTCGATATTCGCCGTAAATAACCCATCAAAATTTGAAAAGAATGGCATGTACTAGAGGGAAAAATGACCTTTATTACCTATTGTTAAACCTGTCAGTGGCTCAGAAAGCACTTCAACGCATAACAACAGACATTTTTTAACGTTCGTCCAATAATAGAAAATGTCTGACAGGTAGCGAAGCAGATTCTAAAACTAATTTAAAATCATCGTTCCGGGACAACTTCTTATATTTCACTCATGAAATTTTACTTAAAACCTGGTAGACATTAAAAAGAAATTGAGTCGACTTTCATGGGTAGGTTTAAAAATAATGTGTTCTAATCATGTATATGTATCCTGTAACGACAAAAGTATCGTTCAAATGATCTGTAGAACATGTAACTAACTACTAACTACCGAATCACACGCCCTATAGCGTGGCGCCAAAAGTGACCTCCCCCCCCCGACACTATAGACAAATACTGAACGTGTTATGTCTCCGTCACAGATACATAACATGGTGATAAAAAAAATGGCTGTGAGCACTATGGGACTTACCTTCTAAGGTCATCAGTCCCCTAGAACGTAGAACTATTTAAACCTAACTACCCTAAGGACATCACACACATCCATGCCCGAGGCAGGATTCGAAGCTGCGACCGTAGCGGTCGCGCGGTTCCAGGTTGTAGCGCCTAGAACCGCCCGGCCACCCCGCCCGGCAATATGGTGATAGTTAAGATATGAATGTACAGTATATGTGCAACGAAGGTTACACGATTCACAGAAATGTGCACCCTACTTCCTCTCTTATGGTATGTAATGTTTCTAGTAGCTGGAAGAACATCCAGACAATAATGGTTCAAATGGCTCTGAGCACTATGGGACTTAACATCTGAGGTCATCAGTCCCCTAGAACTTACAACTACTTAAACCTAACTGGCCTAAGGACATCACACACATCTATGCTCGAGGCAGGTCGACAGTAGCGGTCGCGCGGTTCCAGTCTGAAGTGCCTAGAACCGCTCGGCAACTCCGGCCGGCAACATCCCGACACAGAAACCAAATGAAGTGTTTGCCTTATCTGCTACTCTGGGTGACTGTCAAGTTGTTTTGTCTCAATGACTTTTCTCAGAATGTATTTTAGGGCATTGCGTAACCGGCACCCCTGAGGTCTGTGTTGCAAAGCATGATTCTCCCGTCTGGGAAAGTCCACTCTTCTATTGTCATCTGCTCACTGATATTTATAGTATTTCCTTCTACCCTCCTAACTGAAGATACCGAAGTGTTTCCTCATTTCTGTATTAGGGATATGATCTTTCAAAGTATGTCTAGTGACTTACTATAATAACCACTACTTTTCTTTTGTACTCAACTAACGCACTTTGTAATGTTTGAGTTTTTCTTCTCATACAAGCCGCTAGACATGTTTCTCACAGATTTCTCCGGATCAGATTGGCCACTGGTTGAAGTTAAATGACAAAAGCAACCAGAAGGTGGCAAAGACAGCAATCGTGAGACAGATACATGAGGATGCCACAAGAGCACACTCAGATTTCACCTTCTGAAACGCGTTTAGCAATGTCCCCTTTTTCTTATATGTCTTCTTATACTCGTTTCCTCGAGTTTTCTTCAGTCCAACATTTTTATGACCCTCGTTCGTATCCATATCTCTGATGACCCTCATTTATTTTCTTCCCTATTTCCAAGAAATCTACACTTCACAAGGAAAGACATATGAAAGCTGACATTTATTTTTCTGATATGGACTAGTGGAGTAAGATTGGCTGCTTGCCTCTATCAGCTAAAATACATATTTCGTGTTTTTAACAACCAGACGGACTACAAAAGTTGCTTACATACCAAAATAACTTGACGTTAAGTCTATTAAGCAAGTTGCACATTCTTCTTTTGCTGAAGTGGGGCGCGACGTGTCAGCTTCGAGATAAATCTCCAATAGCTCGCCGAGGGTAGCATTAGCTCCGTTTTCTCTCGCGTGTGTCGTGACGTTTTACTTGTAAGTCATCCCTATGCGCGGGTCATAGCAGGACAAAAACCGGTTCGAACAGATGTGCTTCTCAGAGCCATAAAATACAGTCATTTCTTGCAAGACACGAACAAGAACAGAAAGCAGTTTAATAACTGACCAGTTCAAACAGCGGGTGCTGTCTGAAATTAATAACACTGCCTACTACAAGAGAAAACCGATAGGGGGTGTTCTCCTTCATAGTGTGACGAATGGTTGTACAGTTCTGTCTTGCAACTGGATAATCACACTTTGAGTTTCACAACCAAAAAGGAAGAAACATTATATATGTATACCCTGTCACTGGACAGTCAGTTATGTCTGGTGAGGCCTGATTGTAGTGAACAGGAGTTACGAAGAAAGAGCTGGTTACACACAAAATTTATCTGAATAACCATCATCCAAGTACCAAAGTCTGTTTTGAGAAAGCTATCTATGTGAGCATTTTTCCTTTAACAGTTAGTCAGTATGCAAGTATTTGAGCTAAAACCTTCATTGAGCCCTCAGTTTTCAGTAGGTACTATTCAACAGCAACGGTGAATGGAGTTGGCCGTTGCTGTTTGGTAGTGCCTAATGGTGCATATAAATAGAAAAAGAAACCATTATGCACTATCGAGAAGCCTAAGGCGAACATCAAGACAGGTCCTAGACGGATACTGGAAGGAGGGAAAATCAGAAGGTATTATTAAATGACTGGGAAATCTTGTAAATGAGAAACACAAAACGTCGATGATCTAAATAATCAGTATATATTGTGTAATCATAGCCTTCTAAGCGGTACACCGATTCAGCAATGAAATTAATGCTGCAGAACATCCAGACTTCGTTCATAAATACGAAGCTGAATAGAAGAACGAGCTACCATATGTTAGCGTGAATAAACAAGATGAATTTAGCATGCCAGCGAAATATGAAGACCTACAGCAGTAAGATGTAATAAATGTATTCACAGTCTATTAACCATGGATCTTGCCGTTGGTGGAGGGGCTTACGTACATTTGCGATACAGATAGCAGTACCGCAGGTGCCACCACAATGAAGGGGTATCTGGGGTATCTGTTGAAAGGCCAGACAAACGTGAGGTTCCTGAAGAGGGGCAGCAGACTTCTCAGTAGTTGTAGGGGCAACAGTGTGGATGATTGACTGATCTGGCCTTGTAACATTAACCAAAACGGCCTTGCTGTGATGATACTGCGAACGGCTGAAAGCAAGGGGAAACTACAGCCGTAATTTTTTGCGAGGGCATGAGCTTTACTGTATGGTTAAAAGATGATGGCGTCCTCTTGGGTAAAATATTCTGGAGGTAAAATAGTCCCCCCCTTTCGGATCTCCGGGCGGGGTCTACTCGGGAGGAGGGCGTTGTCAGGAGGAAGAAAACTGGCTTTCTGCGGATCGGAGCGTGGAATGTCAGATCCCTTAATCGAGCAGGTAGGTTAGAAAATTTAAAAATGGAATGGATAGATTAAAGCTAGATATAATGGGAATTAGTGAAGTTCGGTGATTATAAATACAAAATCAAATAGGGATAATGCAGGAGTAGTTTTAATAATGAGTAAAAAAAATAGGAGTGCCGGGTAACCTACAACCAACAGCATAGTGAACGTATTGTAGTAGAAAATATAGACACGAAGCCCACGCCTACCACAGTAGTATAAGTTTATATGCCAACTAGCTCCGCAGAAGACGAAGAGATTGAAGAAATGTGTGATAAGATAAAAGAAATTATTCAGATAGTGAAGGGAGATGAAATTTTAAGAGTCATGGGGGACTGGAATTCGATAGTAGGAAAAGTAAGAGAAGGAAATGTAGTAGGTGAATATGGAATGGTGGTAAGGAATGAAAGAGGAAGCCGCCTGGTAGAATTTTGCTCAGAGAACAACTTAATCATAGCTAACACTTGGTTCAAGAACCATAAAAGAAGGCTGTATACATGGAAGAAGCCTGGAGATACTGACAGGTATCAGATAGATTATATAATGGTAAGGCAGAGATTTAGGAACCAGGTTTTAAATTGCAAGGCAGTTCCAGGGGCAGATGTGACCACAATTTATTGATTATGAACTGTTGATTAAAACTGAGGAAAATGCAGAAAAGGTGGGAATTTAAGGAGATGGGACCCGGATAAACTGAAAGATCCAGAGTTTGTAGAGCATTAGGGAACGATTAACAAGAAAGGGGCAACGAAATACAGTAGGAGAAGAATGGATAATTTTTAGAGATGAAATATTGAAGGCAACAGAGGATCAAGTAGGAAAAAAAGACGATGGCTAGTAGAAATCCTTGGGTACGGATGATATATTGAATTTAATTGATGAAAGGAGAAATATAAAAATGACGTAAATGAAACAAGCAAAAAGTAATACAAACGTCTCAAAGATGAGATCGGCAGAAAGTTCATGGCTAAGCAGGGATGGCTACAGGACAAATGTAAGGATTTAGAGGCTTATATCACTAGGGGTAAGGTAGATACTGCCCACAAGAAAATAAAAGAGACCTATGGAGAAAAGAGAACCACTTGCATGAATATCAAGAGCTCTGATGGAAAACCAATTCTAAGCAAAGAAGGGAAAGCAGAAAGGTGAAAGGAGTATATAGAGGGTCTATACAAGGGCGATGTTCTTGAGGACAATATTATGGAAATGGAAGACAATGTAGATGAAGATGAAATAGGAAATATGATACTACGTGAAGAATTTGTCAGAACACTGAAAGACCTAAGTCGAAAGAAGGCCCCGGGAGTAGACAACATTCCATTAGAACTACTGATAGCGTCGGGAGAGCCAGCACTGAAACTCTACCATCTGGTGAGCAAGATGTATGAGACAGGCGAAGTACCCTCAGACTTCAAGAAGAATACAATAATTCAAAAGCCGCGCTTAGTAGCCGTGCGGTCTTGGGCGTCTTGCCACGGTTCGCGCGGCTCCCTCCGTCTGAGGTTGAGTCCTCCCTTGGGCATGGGTGTGTGTGTTGTCAGTGTAAGTTAGTTTAAGTTAGATTAAGTAGTGTGTAAGCCTGGGGACGGATGACCTCAGCAGTTTGATCCCATAGAACGTACCACAAATTTCCAATTTTCCAATAATTCCAGTCCCAAAGAAAGCAAGTGCTGACAGGTGTGAAAACTACTGCACTATCAACTTAATATCAGGGCTGCAAAATACTAACATGAATTATTTACAGATGAATGAAAAAACTAGTAGAAACCGATCTCGGGGAAGATCAGTTTGGATTCCGTAGACATGAAGGAACACGTGAGGCAATATTGACCGTAGGACTTATCTTAGGAGATAGATTAAGGAAAGGGAAACCTACGTTTCTAGCATTGGTAAACTTGGAGAAAGCTTTTGACAATGTTGACTGGAATACTCTCTTTCAAATTCAGAAGGTGACAGGAGTAAAATATAGGGAGCAGGAGGCTATTTGCAATATGTACAGAAACCAGATTGCAGTGATAAGAGCCGAGGGGCACGAAAGAGAAGCAACATTTGAGAACTGAGACAGGGTTGTAGCCTCTCTCCGATGTTATTCAAGCTGTATATTGAACAAGCAGTAAAGGAAAAAAAAGAAACATTTGCAGTAGGAATTTGAGGTTTGCCGACGACGTTGTAATTCTGTCAGGATCTCACGCTTCCCAGGATTTGTGGGTCGTAATTCAACCTCCATCAATGGCTCGTTTCCCCTGTAATTACCCGAAGTATTTGCCTGTGGCTGCGTTCTCGCACCACCTCCCCACCTGCTTTCTCTCCATGGACCTGGCGACCGCTGATTAATATCAGTCTGTCGGTTATCTCGAGTTCTCTTGTTTCCATTCCTATTTTCGCCTATTTCCACCTGTTTCAACCACTATTTGCCTGTGGCTGCGTTCTCGCACCACCTCCCCACCTGCTTTCTCTCCATGGACCTGGCGACCGCTGATTAATATCAGTCTGTCGGTTATCTCGAGTTCTCTTGTTTCCATTCCTATTTTCGCCTATTTCCACCTGTTTCAACCACTATTAAAACCATATCCATTACGCTGTGGTCTAGTGTTTCCACTACTCCCAATTCCGTAATTATTCCCATTTCGTCCAGAATTCAATCCCACTACCGGCCTACCATCACTACCTTTATTATTCTCTTTACTATTACGTGTTCTTTCAAAATTATTCTGTCCTGAATCGCGCCGTCTTTGAGCGTCGTTTTTATACATGAATTCTTCTCTGAAAACACCTTTGAAAGTTTTTACATTATCGCCTCCACGTCCTATCAAGGCTTGTTGATACTTCATTGGCACTTTCGTTTTGCATATTTGAATCAATTCTCCGTCGTTGTATGGGTTATCTAAGTATTAGCTCCTTTTAGCCATTTTCGCAAAGAATTTGACTGCTATTTTCTCAAGCGAGACATTTTGTAATAATTTATATTTTATTCTCATCTGAGCCTCAGGTGACCAACATCTTGCTATAAAGGCAGTTCTAAACGAATCATACGAAACGAAAGGTTCTGCTATCTTCTGTATAGTTTCAGCAACGCTTCCCTCCATATGTGCACAACAGAAATCTAACTTATGTTTCAATGGCCAATGTGTTTTATTTGTATTCCTACTTTAAATTGCTCAATAAACGAGCGGGAATGGAGAATATTTGCATCTTCCTTATAGTGCTGGTATTTCCGCACTGTGAGAAAGTGGTTATCATCAAAAACTCTCGCTTCTTTCTGTGCTGTGCCTCCTGGGTTTTGAAGACTGGAATTCTGTCCTTGGTTTGCGTCAAATCTACGCAAATGTGTGTAATTTGGTTCATTCTGTGACAGTTGTGCCGTAGAATCACCTGCAGGTCTCATTGCGCAATATGCGTGCATAACGCCCGCTACCGGCTCTGTATCTTGACGTGTAAGCAATTCTGGCTCGTTAGATTCCGTACTGTTACCCGTCGGTATTCGACCTACAGGTTGTGGAGTTGCGTAACGCGTCTCTATGGTTTTATCAGCGTATGTCACGCTTTGTGCTTGACGTTTTGAACCTTGCTGCAAACCACACTCTTGTATTCCTGACTGACCTGTTATTCTTTCTCGAACAAGTGGTCGCAATCCACAGTGTTACCGTGATGCTCTGGCATACGCTGGTTATTTCCCGTTCACCGTTTGCCGTTTCGGACTGGCATCCACATGTGCCTTTCCGTCTTACGTGACATGTAATTTCGTGTACCCTTTCTGTCGTATTATCGGCAACTATTTTTCAGTCTTCACAGTAGCATCTAACGACACTAAAGTGGATTCTGCCGTCGTCTGCGACTCCTCATTAACGCTTTCTACGTCACTTTGACTTTCGATCGAACGTAAAACTTCCTATCTCAGCCGTTGAAATTGATGTTCGTTTTCTCTCGTATTTTTAAAATAAGAGCATCGAATTTCTTTAAAGCTGCTTTTGTCGTTGTTTTGTGAGACATCGTCTCAGCAGTAACGTGTTTCGCTTTCGTCGTCGCTTTGACGGCAAAAGCTTTGACCTGTTGTTTAACCGTTTTGACACTTCGTGGTGTAACTTCACACAACGTGATCATTTCTGTTTGGATAGTGTCAATGTCTGTTCTCAATTGTTTGTGACCTGTAACGAGCGTCTGAAGAGTGATTTGCGCTTCCTTAGCTTCAGATCGTATTTAATCTAATTGGCCTTGAATATTATCACGCGTTTTTTGTATTTAATTGTTAGTTTATTTCAGCCCCAGTGTTAATTCTTTTTGCCCATGTATTATGCGCCCAATACGCCTTTCTGATTCCTGGCATTATTGTAATAAACACTTCAGCATTCCACATATGTTGGCATTTTCATCTACATTATTTTCGCCAGTTGCCATCTGATGCAACTGTTCCCTATCTCGTTTTCCTTGAACTGTTTTCTTTACTTCCGAGCTTGTGTAGGAGCACTAACACCCGTTCTTGCATACAATTGCAAGTCTGACTCATTCAATATGATTACGTTTGGTTCAATATGCTGTAAATCACTATCTACAGACTCAGCATCTGATTCATTAGCAACGCCTTTCTCATTTCCATTCTTTGGACCATATTGAACATCTTGTTTTGCATTTTCGGCCTCATTCGGTATTTCTACGTGTTCTGTCTCATGCTGTTCAAGCTGATTTACCTGTTGCGTGTCCAACTCGATCCTATCAAGATCTTCCATAACTTCTTTTTGTCTTAATCGAATAATTTGTCATTTTTGGGTGTTCCACTAAGTGTTGCTGTTCGCGAATTTTACGAACCTGACTACGCGTTCACATCTGATCATAAGACTTGATTCTACCCCAAAATATCATCCACGGTCCTATATTCAATATCTGAACCCGTTTCCTCGTCTTTTATTTAGACTTTTGGTTAGTGGAGTTGAGTCAGAACTCTACACAACCCAATTCAACGATATGTTGCGCCAGCAAATAAGAAATACATGAACACAATTCTATCTACACAGTTGAGTCACATTTACATTTTTTCTCCAATTTGCATCAGCACACTTTGTCTCTGCACAGCGAGTGCACTAATGTGTGCTTACCACTTAGCACATAAGTGGACAAAACGTCTCAATTGTCTTCTCAAGCCCAGGATGTTAAACAGATTTTCTATACAAATATGAACCTGGCCCTGTGAATCAGTTAATATCGTGTGCGGACGGTAACAGAATCAATAGAAATTTTGCTTTCACTTAACTGCAATGTATGAATTAATAAAAGTGAAAGTTTGGGGGTCTATTCTAGAAAGACAACACAGCTTTTCCCTTTTTTATTATACATATAGTATATCAACTGTGCTTTCAGGAGTCAAGTGATACACAACAGTCATGTTCACTTACTTTTGACACCCAATAACAAAATATTTAACTCTTGGGCACATTGAATTGACGGTCATTAAAATCGTTATTTCTACATATGAAAAATTTTTTATCACTGGAAAGAATGATTAAAATCTTCATTATCTCATTTACGTATCATCCACACTTTGTAGAGAGCAAAGCTCTCAACGCCCTCACTATTTTCTACCCACTTGTGCAGTCCGCTGCGAGACGAGAGAAAGATCTCTAGAGATTTTTAGTTCTCAAAATGCTTTTACATAATGGGGACCTCCCCACTGTGTCGCGTCTGCGTCACCCAGTATGGCTTCAGCCAATCGTCGTCTAGTTAGAGGTGAATTTTATTTTTCTTGCCGGCTCACAGCCTAGCCCTGTTAAAGCCGTCCAGCCACTTACCCTCGGTCCCGGCCGTATTTACGTTAAAAGGAATAATGTATTGTTCTGCCCTTATCCCTTTCTGTGCTGAAGCTCGACGTTCTCTTGTTAAGTGGAGTTCTCCGATGCCATTAACCACCTGTTGGTTCGCCTCCAAAATGTATGTCAATTCAACTTATTGATTCATGCCCCTGTCCAAATTGGTAGATATTGTATGGTTAGTTTTTGGTACATGAGATTACTGCAGTTGCCTTTTGTTGATATAATATAATTATTATTTTCTGAGGATCTCATATTGTATCGTACTGTCATTATGGATCAAGCTCATGTAGGGTCCTTAAAACACGGACACCTTACACAGTGAACAAAAGCAGAGTGAGTCGTTGGGGGAGGCATCTGTCATCACTGCAACAAGGTCGTGCAAACGTGGCTGATCTCCATTGTGCCGGCTGGCCGCAGAGAGCATCAGGAAACTGAAAAAAACCAACACGTATCTCGTACCTTCTGATTTCCATGTGTTAGGCCCAATGAAGGATGCAATCCGTGCGAAACAGTACGAGGATGATGGGGAGGATATTGAGGCGGCAAGACATTGGCTCCAATGTCGATCACTAGAGTGGTACCATGTGGTCATAAAGTCCTTCTCAGTAAGACTGTGTAACGCTATCGCAATGAACGGTGATCAGGTTGAAAAACTGGATATTGTAGCCAAAAGTGTTGGAAATAATTTGGAGTATTGAAATCCTGAATAAAGGCAACCTAAGATCAGGAACCTCCCCCCATGAACCATGGACCTTGCCGTTGGTGGGGAGGCTTGCGTGTCTCAGCGATACAGATGGCCGTACCGTAGGTGCAACCACAACGGAGGGGTATCTGTTGAGAGGCCAGGCAAACGTGTGGTTCCTGAAGAGGGGCAGCAGCCTTTTCAGTAGTTGCAGGGGCAACAGTCTGGATGATTGACTGATCTGGCCTTGCAATATTAACCAAAACGGCCTTGCTGTGCTGGTACTGCGAACGGCTGAAAGCAAGGGGAAACTACAGCCGTAATTTTTCCCGAGGACATGCAGCTTTACTGTATGATTAAATGATGATGGCATCCTCTTGGGTAAAATATTCCGGAGGTAAAATAGTCCCCCATTCGGATCTCCGGGCGGGGACTACTCAGGAGGATGTCGTTATCAGGAGAAAGAAAACTGGCGTTCTACGGATCGGAGCGTGGAATGTCAGATCCCTTAATCGGGCAGGTAGGTTAGAAAATTTAAAAAGGGAAATGGATAGGTTAAAGTTAGATATAGTGGGAATTAGTGAAGTTCGGTGGCAGGAGGAACAAGACTTCTGGTCAGGTGACTACAGGGTTATAAACACAAAATCAAATAGGGGTAATGCAGAAGTAGGTTTAATAATGAATAGGAAAATAGGAATGCGGGTAACCTACTACAAACAGCATAGTGAACGCATTATTGTGGCCAAGATAGATACGAAGCCCACACCTACTACAGTAGTACAAGTTTATATGCCAAATAGCTCTGCAGATGATGAAGAAATTGAAGAAATGTACGATGAAATAAAAGAAATTATTCAGATAGTGAAGGGAGACGAAAATTTAATAGTAATGGGTGACTGGAATTCGAGTGTAGGAAAAGGGAGAGAAGGAAACATAGTAGGTGAATATGGATTGGGGCTAAGAAATGAAAGAGGAAGCCGCCTAGTAGAATTTTGCACGGAGCACAACTTAATCATAGCTAACACTTGGTTTAAGAATCATGAAAGAAGGTTGTATACGTGGAAGAACCCTGGAGATACTAAAAGGTATCAGATAGATTATATAATGGTAAGACAGAGATTTAGGAACCAGGTTTTAAGTTGTAAGACATTTCCAGGGGCAGATGTGGACTCTGACCACAATCTATTGGTTATGACCTGTAGATTAAAACTAAAGAAACTGCAAAAATGTGGGAAATTAAGGAGATGGGACCTGGATAAACTGAAAGAACCAGAGGTTGTACAGAGTTTCAGAGAGAGCATAAGGGAACAATTGACAGGAATAGGGGAAAGAAGTACAGTAGAAGAAGATTGGGTAGCTCTGAGGGATGTAGTAGTGAAGGCAGCAGAGGATAAAGTAGGTACAAAGACGAGGGCTGCTAGAAATCCTTGGGTAACAGAAGAAATATTGAATTTAATTGATGAAAGGAGAAAATATAAAAATGCAGTAAATGAAGCAGGCAAAAAGGAATACAAACGTCTGAAAAATGAGATCGACAGGAAGTGCAAAATGGCTAAACAGGGATGGCTAGAGGACAAATGTAAGGATGTAGAAGCTTATCTCACTAGGGGTAAGATAGATACTGCCTGCAGGAAAATTAAAGAGACCTTTGGAGAGAAGAGAACCACGTGTATGAATATCAAGAGCTCAGATGGCAGCCCAGTTCTAAGCAAAGAAGGGAAGGCAGAAAGGTGGAAGGAGTATATAGAAGGTTTATACAAGGGCGATGTACTTGAGGACAATATTATGGAAATAGAAGAGGATGTAGATGAAGACGAAATGGGAGATACGATACTGCGTGAAGAGTTTGACAGAGCACTGAAAGACCTGAGTCCAAACAAGGCCCCCGGAGTAGACAACATTCCATTAGAACTACTGACGGCCTTGGGAGAGCCAGTCATGACAAAACTCTACCAGCTGGTGAGCAAGATGTATCAGACAGGCGAAATACCCTCAGACTTCAAGAAGAATATAATAATTCCAATCCCAAAGAAAGCAGGTGCTGACAGATGTGAAAATTACCGAACTATCAGTTTAATAAGCCACGGCTGCAAAATACTAACGCGAATTCTTTACAGACGAATGGAAAAACTGGTAGATGCAGACCTCGGGGAGGATCAGTTTGGATTCCGTCGAAATGTTGGAACACGTGAGGCAATACTGACCTTACGACTTATCTTAGAAGAAAGATTAAGAAAAGGCAAACCTACGTTTCTAGCATTTGTAGACTTAGAGAAAGCTTTTGACAATGTTGACTGGAATACTCTTTTTCAAATTCTAAAGGTGGCAGGGGTAAAATACAGGGAGCGAAAGGCTATTTATAATTTGTACAGAACCAGATGGCAGTAATAAGAGTCGAGGGGCATGAAAGGGAAGCAGTGGTTGGGAAAGGAGTGAGACAGGGTTGTAGCCTCTCCCCGATGTTATTCAATCTGTATATTGAGCAAGCAGTAAAGGAAAAAAAAGAAAAATTTGGAGTAGGTATTAAAATTCATGGAGACGAAGTAAAAACTTTGAGGTTCGCCGATGACATTGTAATTCTGTCAGAGACGGCAAAGGACTTGGAAGAGCAGTTGAACGGAATGGACAGTGTCTTGAAAGGAGGATATAAGATGAACATTAACAAAAGCAAAACGAGGATAATGGAATGTAGTCAAATTAAATCGGGTGATGCTGAGGGAATTAGATTAGGAAATGAGACACTTAAAGTAGTAAAGGAGTTTTGCTATTTAGGAAGTAAAATAACTGGTGATGGTCGAAGTAGAGAGGATATAAAATGTAGACTGGCAACAGCAAGGAAAGCGTTTCTGAAGAAGAGAAATTTGTTAACATCGAATATAGATTTATGTATCAGGAAGTCGTTTCTGAAAGTATTTGTTTGGAGTGTAGCCATGTATGGAAGTGAAACATGGACGATAACTAGTTTGGACAAGAAGAGAATAGAAGCTTTCGAAATGTGGTGCTACAGAAGAATACTGAAGATAAGGTGGATAGATCACGTATCTAATGAGGAGGTATTGAATAGGATTGGGGAGAAGAGAAGTTTGTGGCACAACTTGACTAGAAGAAGGGATCGGTTGGTAGGACATGTTCTCAGGCATCAAGGGATCACAAATTTAGCATTGGAGGGCAGCGTGGAGGGTAAAAATCGTAGAGGGAGACCGAGAGATGAGTACACTAAGCAGATTCAGAAGGATGTAGGTTGCAGTAGGTACTGGGAGATGAAGCAGCTTGCGCAGGATAGAGTAGCATGGAGAGCTGCATCAAACCAGTCTCAGGACTGAAGACAACAACAACAACAAGATCAGGAAAAAGTGTGTTGTTTACTTACTGAACGCTCCTAATACTTTCCATACTGATGTCACATGTCAACAACACCACCAGGTGACAGTCAATTTCGTGGTGAACATGATCATAATGTTTTAGTTATCGTTGTACTTTAGACAGGGTTGATATTCATAAGCCACTCATTTAAACCGTCGCTGTGATAACTTTTTGTCACTTTATGACAACTGCAAATGAGCCACTATCCCACTCGATTGGCGTCACGTGTACCGTGTAAAAATAACGCTGACATTTAACTGGCAAGTATTCGACGATCTTAGCATGTATCTCGATGTTAGCAACAATGCTTTGTCTTTCTTCTTCCAAAAAGCCTGACCCTCTACAACACGCATTAATACACTACTGGCCATTAAAATTGCTACACCAAGAAGAAATGCAGATGATAAACGGGTATTCATTGGATAAATATATTATACTAGAACTGACATGTGACTACATCTTCACGCAATTTGAGTGCATAGACCCTGAGAAATTAGTACCCAGAACAACCACCTCTGGCCGTAATAACGGCCTTGATACGCCTGGGCATTGAGTCAAACAGAGCTTGGATAGCGTGTACAGGTACAGTTGCCCATGCAGCTTCAACACGATACCACAGTTCATCGAGATTAGTGCCTGGCGTACTGTGACGAACCAGTTGCTTGGCCACCATTGACCAGACGTTTTCAATTGGTGAGAGATCTGGAGAATGTGCTGGCCAGGCCAGCAGTCGAACATTTTCTGTATCCAGAAAGGTCCTGCAACATGTGGTCGTGCATTATCCTGCTGAACTGTAGGGTTTTGCAGGGATCGAATGAAGGAAAGAGCCACGGGTCGTAACACATCTGAAATGTAACGTCCACTGTTCAAAGTGCCGTCAATGCGAACAAGAGTTGAGAGAGACGTGTAACGAATGGCACCCCATTCCATCACGCCGGGTGATACGCCAGTATGGCGATGACGAATACACGCTTCCAATGTGCGTTCACCGCGATGTCGCCAAAAACGGATGCGACCATCAGGATGTTGTAACCAAAATCTGGATTCTCGCCAAAAACGGATGCGACCATCAGGATGTTGTAAACAAAATATGGATTCATCCGAAAAAATGACGTTTTGCCATTCGTGCAACCAGGTTCGTCGTTGAGTACACCATCGCAGGCGCTCCTGTCTGTGTTGCAGCGTCAAGGGTAACCGCAGACAAGGTTTCCGAGATGATAGTCCATGCTGCTGCAAACGTCGTCGAACTGTTCGTGCAGATGGTTGTTGTCTTGCAAACGTCCCCATCTGCTGACTCAGGGATCGATTTGTGACTTCACGATCCGTTACAGCCATGCGGATAAGATACCTGTCATCTCGACTGTTAGTGATACGAGGCCGTTGGGATCCAGCACGGCGTTCCGTATTACCCTCCTGAACCCAGCGATTCCATATTCTGCTAACAGTCATTGGATCTCGACCAACGCGAGCAGCAATGTCGCGATAGTATAAACCGCAATCGCGATAGGCTACAATCCGACCTTTATCAAAGTCGGAAACGTGATGGTAAGCATTTCTCCTCCTTACACGTGGCATCACAACGTTTCACCAGGCAACGCCGGTCAACTGCTGTTTGTGTATGAGAAATCGGTTGGAAACTTTCCTCATGTCAGCATGTTGTAGGTGTCGCCACCGGCGCCAACCTTGTGTGAATGCTCTGAAAAGCTAACCATTTGCATATCACAGCATCTTCTTCCTGTTAGTTAAATTTCGCGTCTGTAGCACATCTTCTTGGTGTAGCAATTTTAATGGCCAGTAGTGTATGTATATTTGCATTTCAAGGAACGTTTTAATGAAGGTCTTGGAGACATTTTAATGAATGTCTTGGAACATGAATCTTGAATTCTAAAAAAAAAATTATTTCGAATGGAATGGCGCGATCGGCACTTCTGCGTGCGTAAGTGAAATCACTGTTTAATAATAGGATGTATATATAGCCACTTCGGCTGCACAAAGTTTATGTCAATCGACCATGGTTTAGACTGGACTAGGGCAATCTAGAATAAAATATTACATGGAATACATGCAATCACAGCATGGTTAAAAACGTCTGAGCATGGTGTGATTACATGTATTCCATGTAACTTTTTATTGTGATGAAGATTGCCGTAGTGCAATCGAAACCATGGTCAACTGACAAAAATTCTGTGCACCCGAAGTTACTGTATATACATCCTGTAATTAAATAGCCACTGCTGGATAAAGGCAAGAAAATGTTTAAAATTGAAATCACTGTTGTTCTAATGGAGCTCCTACGGATGCACAATCAGTGAATTGAAGACGTACTTCCATGGAAGAAGAAGCGGACAAACAGTATCCTTAAACCATCGAAAAATGCGATGGTAATCACGCATTTTGAAGTATGGTTTAGAGCAGTCATCAGGATCTATAAGACCGTACAGAGAAACTGGATTGTAGCGTTGTAGCAGCTAAGTGCTACTTACATTCGCTTTTTTAAGCATTCATTACAATTTACAATGAGGGTAAGTACACACTGGACCACAACAATCTATGCTTACATTCATTCGAACGCGCTGTTAGTGTAACTGGTTAACAGCTATTTCCGTTACGCTGTTCCACATTAAGTTCACATTCGTGCGAAGGAAGACAGTTGTGTAACGTCCAATCCAGCGGCCGTGACATTCGTAGCACGAATGTCAAAGCAATTGCCGCTCGTCGCGGGAAAATAAAATCACCAAGGGCACAATTCACTCGCATGTGAAAAAGTAGCTCTTGCCATTAAAATAAAGAAACTCTATCTAAATATATGATACGCGGGCTAATGTAACTCGGAGAACCCATGAAGATTTAACGGCATGCATAATTAGTTGCTTATGGATCTTAACAGTAAGAAATAGCGTAAGCTGGCAAACAACGAAAGCCGAAACAGACATTACGTAATGGTCTCCAGAGGCAGCTTCCTGGTATGCGTGCATTTGAGATTTAACGTGTTGTGCATTAACTAATCCGTTTCCATTTGCTCAGTTAGTAAGAACAGAACCATGTTGATTTAATTTATGGCCGTTTCCATTTGTCTTGCTTCCTTTAAGTTTGTCGTCTGAAAGTCTATTTTCTAACTCCATTATGGATTACGATGCATAAAGTTCAGTGTTGTAATTAAGTATGACGATACATAAATGCATATAGTATGCACAGTAGCAATTCAGCATTAAACATGAGCTTATTGTGGTTTCCAGAGGGTGCTGTGGTCAAGGGGAAAGGTAACAGTTAAGTTCTGACAAACCGTACAATAGGACGGGAGTTGTTCTCTCGAGGGACGTATGACTCCCATCTCTGCTATAGCATGCCTTGAAATGTCCAGAATTAGTTTGAAGTGCGTAGTAATGAGACACTTTTTTCCCGTACATAACTGACTGACCGACCGTATAGTACGGCAGGCGTTAAAACTATTAAAATATAAAAGTGAATGAAAAGTCTAATAGTCCGTTGTAGTCGTATTTATTTATGTCGAGTAGACATCCACACAACTGGTTTCGCAACTTTTAGCTTGCATCTTCTGGAGTATGTATGTACAGAAAATTTGATAAATTAATGCTTTAATAATGGGGAAACGAAGTGATCTAAGATACCTTAAAGTACTGAGTGAATAGACTCAAACAAGAAATAAAATATTACGCATCTAGTTGGGAAACTAGGTATCGATCATGTACGCCCCACAACGAACAGCCCTAAACGTATTTAATAAATAAGATTTGTAGTTTAATACCAAAATTCGGTTACTCACAACGCTATGTCATTTACTATAGAGAGCTGTTACAGAACCCAGCAGAATAAGAATTGGTGCAGCTAGGCAAAGTTCTCAGCCCTCCTCAACTGATAAAAACCATCATCAATGGTTAATGTTCAGTCTAAAAAATGAAGGAATGGAATTAGCAGTCAGTAACTGATGCCTGTTTGAGAGACACTGAAGCAGTAATTAAAATGAAAAAGAACTGATGGAAAGTCAGTTATCGAATCTGTACATTCAATTATTATAGAAACTTTCGGAGGAACCAAAAAGTTTATTTCAGATCCGAAGAACCACTAGATCTCCGCTACAGAAAGTTTTATGTAAAGCACAGAGACGCCTGTTAATTGTACTTAAAGGAAACGTAATTAAAAGAATTAATTTATGTCATTGACCTGTATAATAGCTGAGCCGTGGCGGCTCCTATCGTAAAACTGGAAATTTGTGGTAAGATCGTATGGGACCAAACAGCTGAGGTCATCGGTCCCTAAGCTTACACACCACTTAATCTAACTTAAACTAACTTACACTAAGGACAATAGACACACATCCATGCCCGAGGGATGACTCGAACCTCCGACAGAGGGAGATGCCCGGACCGTGACAAAGCGCCTGAGACCGAGCGGCTACAGCGCGAGACAGCGCTCGTTTAGAGTCGATTCATTGCTACATCTACATCTACATTTA
Source organism: Schistocerca gregaria (assembly GCF_023897955.1). Lineage (NCBI taxonomy): Eukaryota > Metazoa > Arthropoda > Insecta > Orthoptera > Acrididae > Schistocerca > Schistocerca gregaria. The sequence goes on from NC_064927.1 coordinate 436,702,669, forward strand.
TACTCCGTGTGGCGGAGGGCACTTTACGTGCCACTGTCATTACCTCCCTTTCCTGTTCCAGTCGCTTATGGTTCGCCGGAAGAACGACTGTCTGAAAGCCTCCGTGCGCGCTCTAATCTCTCTCATTTTACATTCGTGATCTCCTCGGAAGGTATAAGTAGGGAGAAGCAATATATTCTACACCTCATCCAGAAACGCACCCTCTCGAAACTTGGCGAGCAAGCTACACCACGATGCAGAGCGCCTCTCTTGCAGAGTCTGCCATTTGAGTTTGTTAAACATCTCCGTAACGCTATCACGGTTGTGAAACGCGCCGCTCTTCTTTGGATCTTCTCTGTCTCCTCCGTCAACCCGATCTGGTACGGATCCCACACTGATGAGCAATACTCAAGTATAGGTCGAACGAGTGTTTTGTAAGCCACCTCCTTTGTTGATGGACTACATTTTCTAAGGACTCTCCCAATGAATCTCAACCTGGTACCCGCCTTACCAGCAATTAATTTTATATGATCATTCCACTTCAAATCGTTCCGTACGCATACTCCCAAATATTGTACATAAGTAACTGCCACCAGTGTTTGTTCCGCTATCATATAATCATACAATAAAGGATCCTTCTTTCTATGTATTCGCAATACATTACATTTGCTATGTTAACGGTCAGTTGCCACTCCCTGCACCAAGTGCCTATCCGTTGCAGATGTTCCTGCATTTCGCTACAATTTTTTAATGCTGCAACTTCTCTGTATACTACAGCATCATCCGCAAAAAGCCGCATGGAACTTCCGACACTATTACTAGTTCATTTATATATATTGCGCACGCCAGAGGTTACTTTAACGTCTGTAGACGTCTCTCCATTGATAACAACATGCTGTGTTCTGTTTGCTAAAAACTCTTCAGTCCAGCCACACAGCTGGTCTGATATTCCGTAGGCTCTTACTTTGTTTCTCAGGCGACATTGCGGAACTGTATTGAACGCCTTCCGGAAATCAAGGTTCAAATGGCTCTGAGCACTACGGGACTTAACAGCTGTGGCCATAACTCCCCCAGAACTTAGAACTACTTAAACCTAACTAACCTAAGGACATCATACACATCCATGCCCGAGGCAGGATTCGAACCTGCGACCGTAGCAGTCGCGCGGTTCCGGACTGAGCGCCTAGAATCGCTAGACCACCGCGGCCGGCCCGGAAGTCAAGAAAAACAGCATCTACCTGGGAGCCTGTATCTAATATTTTCTGGGTCTCACGAACAAATAAAGCGAGTTGGGTCTCACTCGATCGCTATTTCCGGAATCTATGTTGATTCCTACAAAGTAGATTCTGGGTTTCCAAAAACGACATGATACTCGAGCAAAAAACATGTTCTAAAATTCTACAACAGATCGACGTCAGAGATATAGGTCTATAGTTTTGCACATCTGCTCGACAACCCTGCTTGTGTTATCGTTGGTCCGGTGTCGCGCGTTGTGGCTAGGGGCGAAGCGAAGCGAAGAGGAGTTAGCGTAGCTGCAGTGAGCTGAGTGGACCAAGCTTGGCAACACCGTTTAGGTGTAAGTAAGCGCTGTTAGGTGTGCTCTACGCCAGTGGGAGCTGCGCGGGCTGTTCGCGGCTGGCAGCATTTCGTAGTGGTCACAACCCTGGTGGCTGTGCCGTATTTTAGTTGCACGTTGGCCGGAAGGCAGAACTGATTTTTTTTGGGGGGGGGGGGGGGAGGGGGTCTTCCGTTTGTCTATTACAGCCATATTATCGGAGACCGAAGCCTACCTTCTGGAAGCGAAGGTTCTACTGTTGCAAACTCTGGATCCAAGCACGGTAATTACTTCCTGTTGCATGTCTATTACCACCGTGGTTGAGGGCTGGTTTGACATTGATTTTAAAAGACCGTCTACTTTGGCGCCGGCCGTTGTGGCCGTGCGGTTCTATGCGCTTCAGTCTGGAGCCGCGTCACCGCTACGGTCGCAGATTCGAATCCTGCCTCGGGCATGGACGTGTGTGATGTCCTTAGGTTAGTAAGGTTTAAGTAGTTCTAAGTTCTAGGGGACCGATGACCTCATAAGTTAAGCCCCATAGTACTCAGAGCCATTTGAACCATTTTTTCTACTTTGGCTTCGGCTGTATGCAACGTGATATAAAGCTTGCATGTAAGTGATTTGCTTTAAATTCATATATTTATTTATACTGAAACTGGTCGAAATCTTGGCGTGTTCTAGTACTATCCATGTGGACTGCGAAGTTGGAACTACTCTTACGTAACTGGACGGTTGTTCTGCTGGGTGTATCTGATCTTTTCATTACTCGTAGGCTCACTTATGGAACTCTGGTAAACTGCAAAATATTGAAGCTTAGTTTTCCTTGTTTTAAGTTTTGGAATTTTATGCGTATCATGTTGGGCAGCATTGTGGGTTCTGGTAATGTAAATTTGTTACCTAGTTAACATGTTATTGCAAATTACATATTTAAGATTTCTGTAAATTTCTTGAGCTGTCTAGTCAGGAGGTTAATAGCATTTTATTGCGTTTGTGAGCTCATTCATGCTATTGAGGTCTCGAGATAGTAAGCCGCAGGTATTTCTGGCGATTACTTAAATTTGTGTCAGTTCCTGGCATAATGGCTGGTGCAAGGCTTTGCTAATGAAAATTTAGTGTTTATACTGTAGTTAAAATTTGGCATTTAATTCTGTGGAGTTAACGCAGGTTTTTCCTTGTTCCTCGACTATAAAGTTTTTCTATCCTAGGTTTGCCTCCCATTCTAGTTGTATATACTGTATTTGTTTGTGCGGGACTCCCTTGCTTGCGGTAATCGTCCACGCTCTGGTCGCTATAGGAGGGTCGTGCTAGGCAGTCTGCACCCCTGCAACTCCCAAGATAATGGGCGACACACCCTGTCGTGTGTGATCATCCCAGGAGCTCCGTCTGTGTATTGTGCCTGTTGCAACTAGTTCACGCAATTAATAGGCAAAGTTAAGTTCTTCGTCATTGTGATTTGAAATTGGACCAGAGCCTTTAATAGTTCGTTTATAACTAAAACTTAGCTTTTCGTGTTCCATTAAGTTTCTTACTGTATCTTCACTTACACTTTCCTACATCTTGTCTGTTAATGCGTTGATTAATAGTTTTATGGACCTAGTTTTTCCTTTATAACATGTTCTTCTGGCTCATATTCCTCTAAGGCAATATCATTGGTCAAATGCTAATTATTCTTTTTGGCGATTGGCAAAACAAATTGTGGATTCACTGATGGCTTAAAGTAACTGTCTTTTATTGATTAATTGTTTAACTAAATTCATAATTTTCTCAATGGTTTTAATAAATAAACGTTGCGTGTGAAATTAAACGGTGAATGCTGTTGAACGACCATGGGGTCAAGCCCTTCCATGTAAATGATTCTCCTAGAAATAACTTGGGGAGTAATTTGACGATACCATTAGTCATATGTTCAAAGGAGGTACAATTATAAAACTATTCACCATATGTTTGTGTTGATCGCGTAGAATAGTCTGCTTGTTCTCTTTGTCATGGAAGGTCAATTTCAACATTTTGTTGAACATTTAAATTTTTTAGAAAGAGAAGTCTGTAGTGTGCATCTCTGAATCTCCTACTGATTCTTTTCAGACACACGCGCGGTGCATGTGGTATCAGCGAAGGTGCTATCCATGCGTAAAAGTGGGAAGGCGTGCGATCTGTCAGAGTTTGACCGAGGGCAGATTGTGATGGCCTGGAGGCTCGGCACAAGCGTTTCGGAAACTGCACGACTTGATGCGTATCGAGGTGTCCTGTGGTGAGAGTCTTCACCACGCGGCGAAAACAAGGTGAAATCACGTCCAGATGTCGTGGGTTCAAAATGGTTCAAATGGCTCTGAGAACTATGGGACATAACATCTATGGTCATCAGTCCCCTATATTTTTTTTTTGTTTGTCATCAATCTACTGACTGGTTTGATGCGGCCCGCCACGAATTCCTTTCCTGTGCCAACCTCTTCATCTCAGAGTAGCACTTGCAACCTACGTCCTCAATTATTTGCTTGACGTATTCCAATCTCTGTCTTCCTCTACAGTTTTTGCCCTCTACAGCTCCCTCTAGTACCACGCGGCGAAAACAAGGTGAAATCACGTCCAGATGTCGTGGGTTCAAAATGGTTCAAATGGCTCTGAGCACTATGGGACATAACATCTATGGTCATCAGTCCCCTATAATTTTTTTTTTTGTCATCAGTCTACTGACTGGTTTGATGCGGCCCGCCACGAATTCCTTTCCTGTGCCAACCTCTTCATCTCAGAGTAGCACTTGCAACCTACGTCCTCAATTATTTGCTTGACGTATTCCAATCTCTGTCTTCCTCTACAGTTTTTGCCCTCTACAGCTCCCTCTAGTACCATGGAAGTCATTCCCTCATGTCTTAGCAGATGTCCTATCATCCTGTCCCTTTTCCTTATCAGCGTTTTCCACATATTCCTTTCCTCTCCGATTCTGCGTAGAACCTCCTCATTCCTTACCTTATCAGTCCACCTAATTTTCAACATTCGTCTATAGCACCACATCTCAAATGCTTCGATTCTCTTCTGTTCCGGTTTTCCCACAGTCCATGTTTCACTACCATACAATGCTGTACTCCAGACGTACAACCTCAGAAATTTCTTCTTCAAATTAAGGCCGGTATTTGATATTAGTAGACTTCTCTTGGCCAGAAATGCCTTTTTGCCATAGGGAGTCTGCTTTTGATGTCCTCCTTGCTCCGTCCGTCATTGGTTATTTTACTGCCTAGGTAGCAGAATTCCCTAACTTCATTGACTTCGTGACCATCAATCCTGATGTTAAGTTTCTCGCTGTTCTCATTTCTACTACTTCTCATTATCTTCGTCTTTCTCCGATTTACTCTCAAACCATACTGTGTACTCATTAGACTGTTCATTCCGTTCAGCAGATCATTTAATTCTTCTTCACTTTCACTCAGGATAGCAATGTCATCAGCGAATCGTATCATTGATATCCTTTCACCTTGTATTTTAATTCCACTCCTGAACCTTTCTTTTATTTCCATCATTGCTTCCTCGATGTACAGATTGAAGAGTAGGGCCGAAAGGCTACAGCCTTGTCTTACACCCTTCTTAATACGAGCACTTCGTTCTTGATCGTCCACTCTTATTATTCCCTCTTGGTTGTTGTACATATTGTATATGACCCGTCTCTTCCTATAGCTTACCCCTACTTTTTTCAGAATCTCGAACAGCTTGCACCATTTTATATTGTCGAACGCTTTTTCCAGGTCGACAAATCCTATGAACGTGTCTTGATTTTTCTTTAGCTTTGCTTCCATTATTAGCCGTAACGTCAGAATTGCCTCTCTTGTGCCTTTACTTTTCCTAAAGCCAAACTGATCGTCACCTATCGCGTTCTCAATTTTCTTTACCATTCTTCTGTATATTATTCTTGTAAGCAGCTTCGATGCATTAGTTGTTAAGCTGATTGTGCGATAATTCTCGCACTTGTCAGCTCTTGCCGTCTTCGGAATTGTATGGATGATGCTTTTCCGAAAGTCACTTAGTATGTCGCCAGACTCATACATTCCTGGAAATGGAAAAAAGAACACATTGACACCGGTGTGTGAGACCCACCATACTTGCTCCGGACACTGCGAGAGGGCTGTACAGGCAATGATCACACGCACGGCACAGCGGACACACCAGGAACCGCGGTGTTGGCCGTCGAATGGCGCTAGCTGCGCAACATTTGTGCACCGCTGCCGTCAGTGTCAGCCAGTTTGCCGTGGCATACGGAGCTCCATCGCAGTCTTTAACACTGGTAGCATTCCGCGACAGCGTGGACGTGAACCGTATGTGCAGTTGACGGACTTTGAGCGAGGGCGTATAGTGGGCATGCGGGAGGCCGGGTGGACGTACCGCCGAATTGCTCAACACGTGGGGCGTGAGGTCTCCACAGTACATCGATGTTGTCGCCAGTGGTCGGCGGAAGGTGCACGTGCCCGTCGACCTGGGACCGGACCGCAGCGACGCTCGGATGCACGCCAAGACCGTAGGATCCTACGCAGTGCCGTAGGGGACCGCACCGCCACTTCCCAGCAAATTATGGACATTGTTACTCCTGGGGTATCGGCGAGGACCATTCGCAACCGTATCCATGAAGCTCGGCTACGGTCCCGCACACCGTTAGGCCGTCTTCCGCTCACGCCCCAACATCGTGCAGCCCGCCTCCAGTGGTGTCGCGACAGGCGTGAATGGAGGGACGAATGGAGACGCGTCGTCTTCAGCGATGAGAGTCGCTTCTGCCTTTGTGTCAATGATGGTCGTATGCGTGTTTGGCGCCGTGCAGATGAGCGCCACAATCATGACTGCATACGACCGAGGCACACAGGGCCAACACCCGGCATCATGGTGTGGGGAGCGATCTCCTACATTGGCCGTACACCTCTGGTGATCGATGAGGGGCCACTGAATAGTGCACGGTACATCCAAACCGTCATCGAACCCATCGTTCTACCATTCCTAGACCGGCAAGGGAGTTTGCTGTTCCAACAGGACAATGCACGTCCGCATGTATCCCGTGCCACCCAACGAGCTCTAGAAGGTGTAAGTCAACTACCCTGGCCAGCAAGATCTCCGGATCTGTCCCCCATTGGGCATGTTTGGGACTGGATGAAGCGTCGTCTCACGCGGTCTGCACGTCCAGCACGAACGCTGGTCCAACTGAGGCGCCAGGTGGAAATGGCATGGCAAGCCGTTCCACAGGACTACATCCAGCATCTCTACGATCGTCTCCATGGGAGAACAGCAGCCTGCATTGCTGCGAAAGGTGGATATACTCTGTACTAGTGCCGACATTGTGCATGCTCTGTTGCCTGTGTGTATGTGCCTGTGGTTCTGACAGTGTGATCATGTGATGTATCTGACCCCAGGAATGTGTCAATAAAGTTTCCCATTCTGGGACAATGAATTCACGGTGTTCTTATTTCAATTTCCAGGAGTGTATATTCTACACACCAACGTGAATAGTCGTTTTGTTGCCACTTCCCCTAATGATTTTAGAAATTGTGATGGAATGTTATCTATCCCTTCTCCCTTATTTGACCATAAGTCCTCCAAAGCTCTTTTAAATTCCGATTCTAATACTGGATCCCCTATCTCTTCTAAATCGACTCCTGATTCTTCTTCTATCACATCAGACAAATCTTCACCCTCATAGAGGCTTTCAATATGTTCCTTCCACCTATCTGCTCTCTCCTGTGCATTTAACAGTGGAATTCCCGTTGCACTCTTAATGTTACCACCGTTGCTTTTAATGTCACCAAAGGTTGTTTTGACTTTCCTGTATGCTGAGTCTGTTCTTCCGACAATCATATCTTTTTCGATGTCTTCACATTTTTCCTGCATTTCGTCTTAGCTTCCCTGCACTTCCTATTTATTTCATTCCTCAGCGACGTGTATTTCTGTATTCCTGATTTTCCCGGAACATGTTTGTACTTCCTCCTTTCATCAATCAACTGAAGTATTTCTTCTGTTACCCTATAACTTAGAACTACTTAAACCTAACTAACCTAAGGACATCGCACAACACCCAGTCATCACGAGGCAGAGAAAATCCCTGACCCCGCCGGGAATCGATCCCGGGAACCCGGCCGCGGGAAGCGAGAACGCTGTCGCACGACCCCGAGCTGAGATGTCGTGGGCTCGGACAGCCACTCCTCATTACGGATAAGATACGTCGCATGTTGGGCAGACTGGTAAAACAGCACAGGCAGCGAACTAACATCAGACTTTAAAGCTGGGCAGAGCTCACGTGTATCTGAAAACACAGCGCACCGAACGCTACTAACGATCGGCCTCCGCAGCCGACGACCCAAGCATGTGCCAATGATGACACCATGGCATCGGCGACTACGATTGAAATGGGAACTTGACCATCTGTTGGACGGTAGCGCAGGGGAAGAAAATCAAATTGTCTAATGAATCACGAAATCTCATGCATCATGTCGATGGGAGGGAGCGAATCTGTCGCTTTCCAGGGTTGCAGCTCCTTGGCACCTATACTGCGGAACGGAGACAAACTGGCGCCGCTCCATTATGCATCGGGAACATTCACGTGGGCAAAAATGGGTCAAGTCGACCACGCGCACAGCGCTATGACGTACACTGGTTACACACGATGTACTCCCCTTCATGACGATCATGTTTCTCGACTGCAGTGGCATCTTTCAACAATACATTGCATCATGACACAAGGCCAGGAATGTGATGGAGAGGTTCGATGAACAAAGTGGCGAGTTGCAGTTGATGTGCTGGCCCCCCAACTCACCAGGTCTCAACGTGATCGAAATGGGATGTGATTTAACGTGGCGTCAGATCTCATAGCTCCGCTCCCCGCAGTTTACCGGAATCAGGTGACCTGTGTGTACAGATGTGGTGACAACTCCCTCCAGCGACCTACCGAGGCCTCATTGCTTCAATGCCATGACGAGTCGCCGCTGTTATCCGTGCCATAGGTGGACGTAGCGGCTATTAGGTAGGTGGTCATAATGTTCTGGCTGATCAATGTATAACTCACCGTTAATATAAGGCTACAGACGTAAACCATAAAAATCGTTGTCTAAATACGCGATATTATGCAGAACAAAATATATTTAAAATAACTTTGAAAATAAATCACTTTTGCTGGCGAAGTCGCTCTACTAAATACAAAGATTTCGTAAAAGATAATATTTTTTTCTGTAATACGTATTTAAATAAGCTGGTGAGTCTAAACGTTAAGGGCTGTGATGGTGTTGCTGTTACGTGGCGTGCTAAATACGCTGAGTAGGAAAAAAAAGGAAAGGAGATTAGAGTTTAACGACCCGTCGACGGCGCTTGCCCGCATCCCGAAATAATGGGAAAGGAAATGGGCTGAGCTCTTTCAAACATACTACCTCGGCATTTGGCTAGAATGATTCACAGTATGATACGTCAGCTTACCATATATGCAATTCAGGATGCACGTTTATAATGCCTAGCCACTCTAACGAGACATGATAACATTTTCAACTATCGAACCAATAAATTATTTATAACTCAGTGTCAAAGAGAAACGCTTGCGAGTGAGCTTAACGTTGTTAGATTCGCAGCACTGTTACGTAAAAACACACGCTGGAATGCGTCGTTCACTTGGACGGTAAATGTTAAAAAGAGCTGTCGATTTGTTAGCGAGATAATCTTTGTTAATGTGTAGCATTGTTGTAAGCCGCCAGTGTGGAAATTTGGGTGTCACGGAAGTTTAATTCATTCATACTCAAGAAATAATACTGGAATTGTTCAGAAATTTTGTAGAGGAAGTATTGTTTGGGAAATGAAAACTCATTTATATACGTAAGTGTGCGTGATTAACTTTGGTGAAACTTGTACTCAGTAGTACGAAGTACTGTGGCGTTCTATAGATCAGTCGGATTGATGCGAATTGGATTGGCAGCGCGAACCTGTGCACACAGTCAAGCTTATTTGGAAGAATATTATTCTTTTCAAAACCAGCCTGTTTAACGAATCCAACTCACAGACTACCACCCATTTTTCCTTACATATGCTGCCATAGCACATCGATAGTGTTCCGGCCGATCTATAGCGAGAGAGTAATCAAATACAGTACGATTTGAGATTTCGTCGAGAATTCGCAACCCCATTGACTATCAGCCAACGAATCTTCCAGCGAGCTGTACTATAACTTCTTTACTCAAAGACTAAAAGATAAATTATCGTCGTTTAAAATACTAATATGGAGATGCAAATAAGTTATTCACTAGCTACGATTGATAAAGCTCAAATCTTAACTCTTTGAAGATAACAGGTTTTCCGTGTAAAGAACTTTAATATCCAGGAGCCTATAGTCAATCAATACCGATTTCATTGCATTTAGCGTTACCTGAGATAATGTAACATGAAATTACGGAACGAATAAATCTGGGTGACCGGACGGGGATTTGACCCGTCGTCCTCCCGAATGCAAGTCCTGTATGGTACCCACTGCTCAACCTCGCTCCGTGTTGAGATACTCCGTCCCGTTATATGGTGTATTAAGACGTGAGTAAGGTGCATTCATTCGTAGACCGTCCTTCAATTGACACTCGTGACCGTGTTCATCACAGTGGGACGAAGCCTGATATGAATTTTTATTTCTTAATATTGACTTAAATTGGTATTATTATTCTGGCTTACGTTGAATATATTGCGCCAGATCGTTTTGTAAGTAGGCTGTATAGGTACTTATATTGGTAACGCCGCCGCCACGTAGAACTCTGTATGAAAATCACTGGCTGTGCTGTGTGCAATCTGTGGCTGGTTGGCATTGTTGTAATACTTGCCATTGTAGTGTTGGGCAGCTGGATGTTAACAGCGCGTACCGTTGCGCAGTTGGAGGTGAGCTGCCAGCAGTGGTGGATGTGGGGAGAGAGACGGCGGATTTCTGAGAGCAGATGATCTGGACGTGTGTTCACCAGAAACAGTACATTTTTAAGAATGGATGTCATGAACTGCTATATATATATTATGACTTTTGAACACTATTAAGGTAAATACATTGTTTGTTCTCTATGAAAATTTCTCATTTGCTTAGTATGCCTATCAGTAGTTAGTGCCTTTAGTAGTTTGAATCTTTTATTTAGCTGGCAGTAGTGGCGCTCGCTGTATTGCAGTAGTTCGAGTAACGAAGATTTTTGTGAGGTAAGTGATTTGTGAAAGGTATAGGTTAATGTTAGTCAGGGCCATTCTTCTGTAGGGATTTTTGAAAGTCAGTTTGCGTTGCGCTAAAAATATTGTGTGTCAGTTTAAGCACAGTCATGTATAATTTTTTAAGGGGACGTTTCATAGTTTATTCTGGCTTAGAGAGAAGGGATGGCTTAAAGTGCTGCGTATAATTCGTCTTCGTAGATCACAAGCTACAGAACGTTACGTAAAACAATGAGGCGCCGACTCGAAGAAAATTTTATCCATCAGAGATATTGTTTAACTACGTCGTAGCGTAATGTCTTGAATCCAATACTCAAACACCGTTACCCGTAATATTTCACTCATTTACCTTGATTATGCAAAAAAAGTACGCATTTATTAACTTGGAGTGCTACTTTCTATGCATCGAATAGTTTTCGTCCTTAACGTTCATGCACTCGTAATTTGTCTGTGCTGAGTTCGATAGCTCGGTGATTGTTGTGGTCTTCAGTCCTGAAACTGGTTTCATGCAGATCTCCATGCTACTCTATCCTGTGCAAGCTTCTTCATCTCCCAGTACCTACTGCAGCCTACATCCTTCTGAATATGCTTAGTGTATTCATCTCTTGGTCTCCCTCTACGATTTTTACCCTCCTAGCTGCCCTCCAATGCTAAATTTGTGATCCCTTGATGCCTGAGAACATGTCCTACCAACCGGTCCCTTCTTCTTGTCAACTTGTGAAACAAAGTCCTCTTCTCCCCGATTCTATTCAATACCTCCTCATTAGTTATGTGATCTACCCATCTAATCTTCAGCATTATTCTGTAGCACCACATTTCGAAAGCTTCTATTCTCTTCTTGTCCAAATAATTTACCGTCCACGTTTCATTTCCATACATGGCTACACTCCATACAAATACTTTCAGAAACGACTTCCTGACACTTAAATCTATACTCGATGTTAACAAATTTCTCTTCTTCAGAAACGCTTTCCTTGCCATTGCCAGTCAACATTTTATATCCTCTCTACTTCGACCATCATCAGTTATTTTGCTCCCCAAATAGCAAAACTCCTTTACTACTTTAAGTGTATCATTTCCTAATCTAATTCCCTCAGCATCACCCGATTTAATTCGACTGCATTCCATTATCCTGGTTTTGCTTTTGTTGATGTTCATCTTATACCCTCCTTTCAAGACACTGTCCATTCCGTTCAACTGCTCTTCCAAGTCCTTTGCTGTGTCTGTCAGAATTACAATATCATCGGCTAACCTCAAAGTGTTTTTTTCTTCTCCATGGATTTTCTTTTGTTTCCTTTACTCCTTGCTCAATATACAGATTGAATAGCATCGGGGAGAGGCTACAACCCTGTCTCACTTCTTTCCCAACCACCGCTTCCCTTTCATGTCCCTCAACTCTTATAACTGCCAACTGGTTTCTATAAAAATTGTAAATAGCCTTACGCTCCTTGTATTTTACCCCTGTCGTCTATAGAATTTTAAAGAGAGTATTCCAGTCAACATTGTCAAAAGCTTTCTCTAAGTCTACAAATGCTAGAAATGTAGATCTGCCTTTCCTTAATCTTTCCTCTAAGATAAGTCGTAGGGTCAGTACTGCCTCACGTGTTCCAACATTTCTACGGAAAGCAAATTGATCTTCCCCGAGGTCGGCTTCTACCAGTTTTTCCATTAGTCTGTAAAGAATTCGCGTTAGTATTTTGCAGCTCTGACTTATTAAACTGATAGTTTGGTAATTTTCACATCTGTCAACACCTGCTTTCTTTGGGATTGGAATTACTATATTCTTCTTGAAGGCTGAGGGTATTTTGCCTGTCTCATACATCTTGCTCACCAGTTGTAGAGTTTTGTCAGGACTGGCTCTCCCAAGACCGTCAGTAGTTCCAATGGAATGTTGTCTACTCCCAGGGCCTTGTTTCGACTTAGGTCTTTCAGTGCTCTGTCAAACTCTTCACGCGGTATCATATCTCCCATTTCATATTCATCTACATCCTCTACCATTTCCATAATATTGTCCTCAAGTACATCGCCCTTGTATGGACCCGCTATGTACTCCTTCCACATTTCCAACACAAAGGTAAGTATTGCAATTGCTGATTTAGTAATAAAACTCATTAATACAATTTGTTTGAATGTTGTCTAGCCATCCGAGAAAGCAGGTTTCCTAGACACCCCATATTGAACGACTAGGAAGGATTCAATGATCACCACGCTCTGCTCCGTGTTCTAAGACAAACAAATGAAACCTTAGCTAACTGCGAACTATCGACAGCGGCGTATGTCTATAAGCAGCTTACCGATCCATCTCAGAATTTGTTGTAATCTTGATAACGTTGAGCGTTACAGCTGAAACTAATGTTGATGATTATTGAAAACCACCCCAGTCGTATTATGACACGCTTACTGTGTTACGGCCGGTTTCATTCCTAGAACATCATCAGTTTACCGAGTTGTGCAATAGACATAGTTAGCTTTTAGGGTGAAAGAGGCGATGGCATTGATATTGTTTTTGTTTTTAGGTTAGTGTAAGAGATGTAGCAGAAAAAAAAGGTGGAAACACGGGTTCCAGTCCTAGAAAAGAAACTGTATATGAATAAGTGCATGGTTTCATAAGCACGGTATCTCTGCATCGAAACTTCCTACGGTACATTTTGTTTTTTCATTCCCACTGAACTCCAACAACAGATTTATTAATTTCATAACCTTTATCCGAGAAAACGAGATAAAATTTTTGGTAAGTAGAATGGCAATGAAGGACGACGCACAAGAACTTTCAGTCAAATCAGTAATTACTTTATTTATATTAGTAGGGGAGTGACCCGGCGTTGTCCAGGTATTACTTACAGCTGTGCATCCACGGCCTTGTGCATAATATTCATGACGTAGTGTGTCGTTAAAGATATAATTTTGTAGCTACAATCAGCGGCGTGTGTGGATGCTTCTGCAAAAATTGCGAATGAAGGTAGCAGCAACGAAGTCATAAATTTAAACGTAATGCACACTGCGGCAGTTCTTCACGCTTGTCACTGTTTATGAGGTAGTATCTTCGGAACTTAGCGTCGTACAATGATATGATGTTGTAGGTACATTCAGTGGTATATGTGAATACTGTCTGTAAAATGTGTCGTGAATACGGTTATCAATAAAGAAGTAATAAACTATAACGTCATTCCCCATGTGGTAGTTTCACTGCATGAACGGTGAAAAAGTAGTAAGTGATAAACATTTCTGCTTTCATCATTTTCTAGGGGTTGTTAGCGAGAAAAAATTTCGTTAAAGTTTGAATTTATGTGTGAAGTTTGTAGTAAGTCGATAAGTGCTCTTGTTCTCTAATACTGGGTCGATAACGTATGGGGATTCACGCGTAGCGGACTATGCTTCTGTTTCACCCCCATCCCTTTGATTGGTAGGTGGTTCCTATCCCCACAGCGACTGTGGCCTGACATTATGGTATAAGTGCACCAAGTTTGGTTGAAATCGGCTCTGTGGTTTAGGAGATGTGGAGGGAAGAGCTGTGGAATACGCAAACACACACACACACACACACACACACACACACACACACACACACACATACACACCTTTCAATTGATCAGTCTCACGGTAAGCATTATGATATGGAACATGTCAAGTGCATAACAAATGCACACATATATCAAGGTTTTTTTTAAGTTTTAAAGTTTTTATTATGTACCCCAAACTCATTCCCTTAAATTGCACAAAATGCATATGCTGTACCTATAGATTTATTTATCCCTATTGAAGAATTCATCTATGGTACGGAAGGAGTTGTCAAGGAGATATAAGAGTAATTTCAATTTATTTTTGAAATCATTACTGCTGCCTGTCAGACATTTTATTTCATCTAGTAATATATCGAAAAGTTTTAGAGATGCAAATTTAACCCATTTCTGAGCCGAAGATAGATTAAGTAGGGGATGGTGTAAGTCTTTCTCTTTTCTGGTTTTATAATCATGAATGTAACTGTTGTTTTTAAACTGGTACATGTTTTTGGGAATAAATTACATTACTGAGTAAATGTACTGTGAGGCTGTTGTAAGATTTCATAACCTTTTAAACAGATGCCTACAATATGTGCGACTATGAGTCCCACAGCCACTTTCTTTTGGGCAGTGAGTGCTTTTTGCCTAAGTGTTGGGTTACCGCAAAATATTATTCCGTGTGACATCGGAGAGTGAAAGTATGATACGTATGTTAGCTTACTAATTTCTGTATCTTCAAAACTAGCAATTATTCTGATAGCAAAAGTTGCTGCACCTAGTAGATTTAGGACATCCGAAACATGAATTTTCCGATTAAGATTCTCATCTGTATGTACACCAAAAGACGTAGTATGCTCTACCCTGGCTACTTATTTTTGTTGTGTTATATTTACTGAAGTAACTGTTCTCCTTGGAGCAGAAAATTTGATGTACAGTGTTTTTTCAAAGTTCCGAACAAGCTCATTTACAGAAAACCAATTAGTAACTTTTCCAAAGACATTATTTGTATCATTTTCTATTGAAGTTTCTTTTACCGGATTAATAATGATGCTTGTATCATCAGCAAACAGTGTCAGGTTAGCTTCTTATTTCAGATAAGAAGGGACCCTGTGGAACACCTAATGTGGTTTCACCCCAGTTAGATGAAGTGGCAAACTTTCTTAAATCACTTAAAACATGTAAAGAAATTTTTTTCTTTCTCTTCTGCAGTTATGACTTAAACCACTCGTATTCTGTTTCATTTATACCACAGAATTGTAATTCCATTTATACCATATAACTGTAATTTCTGTAACATAAAGCTGTGGTTCACACAGTCAAATGCTTTGGATAAGGCACGGAAAATTCCTAGTAGTGGCATTTTAGGATTTAAAGACTCTGTTACGTGAGCAGTGATATTATATATTGCCATCTCAGTGGAACACCATTTTTTAAATCCAAGCAGTGATTTTGTAAGTATCCCATTACTGTTGATATGGCTAACCACTCTAGAGTACATTCTCGAAAGTTTTTTGCAAATGCTGTGAGCAACGATACTGGGCAGTAATTAATGACATCTGCGGTACCCACTTTTTTGTAGAGAGGCTTGAAATGGCATATTTTAACCTGTCCAGCAAAATACCTTGAGTTAGTGATGCATCACATATGTAGAGAGGCTTGACAATGGCATATTTTTAACTTGTGTGGGAAAATACCTTGAGTTACTGATGCATTACATCTGTGACTCGGAACATCAGCTGTAGCTGCTCCACATTGTTTTAATAACTTGTTGGAGACGTCATCTCCTCCAAGAAAACATTTATTTCTCAATGATTTAATAATTTTTTTGGGCAACAATTTTAAAAAAGTGATTTAATTTTAACAAGAAAGTTTTTGCATATATCACTGGTATTATCATTAGCATTTGGCTCATTATACACATCTCCCCAATTAACGTTTCTTAAACTTTGTCTGAAGTGCTCTATAGATAATGGATTGATCAACCTTACATTTTCAATTAATGGTTTCGGAACTGTACATCCTGCTAGATTTTGTAAGTTAATCAATTGTGAATCATGGTCTGATAATAAATTTACCACAGGGAAAGCATGTGTCAGTTTTACATCCTCTTGCTGCACAGATACATTATCTATTAGAGTGCCACAAATACATTATGTATTAGAGTGCTACTGTCTTGAGCTATACATTTACGGAAACTGATCACCGAGTCTAAGTTATATATCATTAATAACACTTCTAGTTCACTTTTCCTATCAGAATTGCTTGAAATGTTCACACTGAAATCACCCCAGATTAATAACTTCATCTTTTTGTCCGACAGACAGAATAATAGAGAGTCAATATGAATAGATCCTAATGTCGTAATAGGGACCTGTACACTGTTGATAGTTTCAACACTACATTGCCTTTTCTTCAGATGCACAACCTTCAAAGCGCTGCTCGACAAAAAATAGCTTACTTACACAGTTTTGTATTTAAACCCTTGTTTTGTGTAAATGGCAGCTCCTCCTTTATCCATGGTAGGTCTGCAAGTGTAAGATACTAAATTATACTCATTTATACTGACACTTTTCATCCCCACAATTACATGCTGTTCAGACAGACGAAGTACATCAGTCTCATTCTTATTTTTGAGATTATCTAAACACACTAATAGCTCATTTAATTTACTTTCCCCCTGATATTTTGATGAAGTAAAATGATACCACTCTTAGCTTTATCCCTATTTACTGTACGTGACATTTCTTTTAACCTATTTTTCTTGATTGTTGCCTGTCTATACTTTGACTTTAACCTGAAAAACCTGTCCGCCTGGTCCCATTAACCACAGAGATCATCTCTCGTGTGACTGTGGCCCCTGTTACAATATCTGCTAATAGAGGAGCTAACTTATCTTTTGTAACAACTATAATGTACAGAGCACTGCTGAAATCAGAATGATACTGATCGTAGAAATATGGAAAACAATATTTCTGCAATATGTAACGGATGAAATGAATGCCGAATATTTTCCATGTTAATGGTTCTTTCAATGTATCTTTGTAAAGCAAACCTGATTTACACTTTGTGAGTAGGCTGTTTAGGTTTTTTTTTTATTGGTAACGCCACGTAGTGCTCTGGCTGTGCTGCGTGCAGTCTATGGCTGGTTTGCATTGTTGTTTGCTATTGTAGTGTTGGGTAGCTGGATGTTAACAGTGCGTAGAGTTGTGCAGTTGGAGGTGAGCCACCAGCAGTGGTGGATGTGGGGAGTGAGATGGCGGAGTTTTGAGAGCGCATGATCTGGACGTGTGTCCAAAAGAGACAGTAAATTTGTAAGACTGGACGTCATGAACTGCTGTATATATATTATGACTTTTGAACACTATTAAGGTAAATACATTGTTTGTTTTCTATCAAAATCTTTCATTTGCTTAGTATGCCTAACAGTAGTTAGTGCCTTCAGTAGTTTGAATCTTTTATTTAGCTGGCAGTAGTGGCGCTCGCTGTATTGCAGTAGTTCGAGAAACGAAGATTTTTGTGAGGTAAGTGATTTGTGAAAGGTATAGGTTAATGTTAGTCAAGGCCATTCTTTTGTAGGGATTATTGAAAGTCAGATTGCGTTGCGCTAAAAATATTGTGTGTCAGTTTAAGCACAGTCATGTATAATTTTTCTAAGTGGACGTTTCAACTTACACTCCTGGAAATTGAAATAAGAACACCGTGAATTCATTGTCCCAGGAAGGGGAAACTTTATTCACACATTCCTGGGGTCAGATACATCACATGATCACACTGACAGAACCACAGGCACATACACACAGGCAACAGAGCATGCACAATGTCGGCACTAGTACAGTGTATATCCACCTTTCGCAGCAATGCAGGCTGCTATTCTCCCATGGAGACGATCGTAGAGATGCTGGATGTAGTCCTGTGGAACGGCTTGCCATGCCATTTCCACCTGGCGCCTCAGTTGGACCAGCGTTCGTGCTGGACGTGCAGACCGCGTGAGACGACGCTTCATCCAGTCCCAAACATGCTCAATGGGGGACAGATCCGGAGATCTTGCTGGCCAGGGTAGTTGACTTACACCTTCTAGAGCACGTTGGGTGGCACGGGATACATGCGGACGTGCATTGTCCTGTTGGAACAGCAAGTTCCCTTGCCGGTCTAGGAATGGTAGAACGATGGGTTCGATGACGGTTTGGATGTACCGTGCACTATTCAGTGTCCCCTCGACGATCACCAGAGGTGTACGGCCAGTGTAGGAGATCGCTCCCCACACCATGATGCCGGGTGTTGGCCCTGTGTGCCTCGGTCGTATGCAGTCATGATTGTGGCGCTCACCTGCACGGCGCCAAACACTTATACGACCATCATTGGCACCAAGGCAGAAGCGACTCTCATCGCTGAAGACGACACGTCTCCATTCGTCCCTCCATTCACGCCTGTCGCGACACCTCTGGAGGCGGTCTACACGATGTTGGGGCGTGAGCGGAAGACGGCCTAACGGTGTGCGGGACCGTAGCCCAGCTTCATGGAGACGGTTGCGAATGGTCCTCGGCGATACTCCAGGAGCAACAGTGTCTCTAATTTGCTGGGAAGTGGCGGTGCTGTCCCCTACGGCACTGCGTAGGATCCTACGGTCTTGGCGTGCATCCGAGCGTCGCTGCGGTCCGGTCCCAGGTCGACGGGCACGTGCACCTTCCGCCGACCACTGGCGACAACATCGATGTACTGTGGAGACCTCACGCCCCACGTGTTGAGCAATTCGGCGGTACGTCCACCCGGCCTCCCGCATGCCCACTATACGCCCTCGCTCAAAGTCCGTCAACTGCACATACGGTTCACGTCCACGCTGTCGCGGAATGCTACCAGTGTTAAAGACTGCGATGGAGCTCCGTATGCCACGGCAAACTGGCTGACACTGACGGCAGCGGTGCACAAATGTTGCGCAGCTAGCGCCATTCGACGGCCAACACCGCGGTTCCTGGTGTGTCCGCTGTGCCGTGCGTGTGATCATTGCCTGTACAGCCCTCTCGCAGTGTCCGGAGCAAGTATGGTGGGTCTGACACACTGGTGTCAATGTGTTCTTTTTTCCATTTCCAGGAGTGTATAAACGGTAGTTGGTCATCACACAGTTTCGCGGGGTAACATACAAATCTCTTGTCAGAAATACGTGAAAATGAAAAAAAAGTACCGACACTGAGATTCGATCATGTTACCTCGTGCTCACAAAACTAAAGTTGCCCCGCGGCGCCTATCCCGTTGATACTTCAACCACTGCCAAAGAATGATACTAAAACTGTTTACTAATTAGTTTAAGGTCAATGGAGTCTTAGAACTACTTAAACCTAACACACACACATCCATGCCTGAGCGATCGCGCGGTTCCAGAGTGAAGCGCCTAGAGCCGCTTGGCCACACCGGCCGGCGGACGAACGACAAACATATCCGTTAGTACAGTTCGGCGAAATTTGGCGTCAGTGGGTTATGGTAACAGACGACCGATCCGAGTGTCTTTGATAAAAGCATGACATCGCTTATGGCACCTCTCCTGGGTTCCTGACTACATGATTTGAAATCTACACTATAAGAAAAACTATTAGTTGGTCAGATGAGTCCCGATTTCTGTGGGTAAGAGCTGATAGTAGGGTTCGAGTGTGGCGCAGACCCCACGAAACCATGGACCCAATTTGTCAGTAAAGCACTGCGCAAACTGGTGGTGATTCCATAACGGCGTGGACTGTTTTTTTCATCGAATGGACTGGATCCTCTGGTCAAAATGAACCGACCATTGACTGGTAGTGCTTATGTTCAGCTACCTAGAGAGCATGTAACCTATCTTACTAATCGGCCTATCCTACTTGCGATATAAAATATGACCGTGGATCGCGTGTAAGCCTACTAATGAGGAGGTATTGAATAGAATTGGGGAGGAGAGGACTTTGTGGCACAACTTGACTAGAAGAAGGGATCGGTTGGTCGACATGTTCTGAGGCATCAAGGGATCACCAATTTAGTATTGGAAGGCAGCTTGGAGGGTAAAAATCGTAGAGGGAGACCAAGAGATGAATACACTAAGCAGATTCAGAAGGATACAGGTTGCAGTAAGTACTGGGATATGAAGAAGCTTGCACGGGATAGAGTAGTATGGAGAGCTGCATCAAAACAGTCTCAGGACTGAAGACCACAACAACAGTAACAACATTGGGTTTTTCCCAGGGCTTATAAATTTCACAGAAAAACAGATAAATACACTGAAACGTCAACAGACGTCTACCTAAATGTACACATACTGTGAAGCAATGTCTTTTCATATTAAAAGAAAGCATTTAAATTACAAATATTTACATACAATTCGAAAAAAAGTTATATATCGGTAGCAGGTGCCATGCATCCTGCATTTTCGGTGTTAGAAGCAGCTCATGTTTCCAAACAACTAAGTCATGTCAGCGGACCACAATTGTTAGTGACTGGTTTGAAGAACATTGTGGACAATTCGAGCGAATGAATTGGCCACCCAGATCGCCCGGCATGAATATACTGGGACGTTTACGAGACATAATCGAGAGATCAGTCCGTGCATAACGTCAGGTACCGACTATACTTTCGCAATTAACGACGGCTATAACGGAGCATGGCTCAATATTTCTGCAGGGGACTTACGACGACTTGTTAAGTCAATGCCACGCGGCGTTACTGCATATGTTGACCAAAAGGAGATCTGACCCGTGACTTCTGTCACCTTGAAACGTCCGCTAACGTCCCATTAGAAAACTTACTGAATTACTGTGCTGATAAACCTCTTTCATTATTTGATTTTCAAACAGCTGAGCAGAACTGAACATACTCAGACATTTCTCTCTTTACCTATTATGATCAACACTAAACTGAGACACAATATTTTTAGCGCAACGCAATCTGACTTTCAATAGTCCCTACAAAAGAATGGCCCTGACTAACAGTAACCTATACCTCTAACAAATCACTTACCTCACAAAAATCTTCATTACTCGAACTACTGCAATACAACGAGCGCCACTACTGCCAGCTAAATAAAAGATTCAAACTACTGAAGGCACTAACTACTGATAGGCATAGTTAGCAAATGAAAGATTTTGATAGAGATCAAACAATGTATTTACGTTAATAGTCTTCAAAAGTCATTATATATATATATATATATATATATATATATATATATATATATATATATATATACTCCTGGAAATGGAAAAAAGAACACATTGACACCGGTGTGTCACACCCACCATACTTGCTCCGGACACTGCGAGAGGGCTGTACAAGCAATGATCACACGCACGGCACAGCGGACACACCAGGAACCGCGGTGTTGGCCGTCGAATGGCGCTAGCTGCGCAGCATTTGTACACCGCCGCCGTCAGTGTCAGCCAGTTTGCCGTGGCATGCGGAGCTCCATCGCAGTCTTTAACACTGGTAGCATGCCGCGACAGCGTGGACGTGAACCGTATGTGCAGTTGACGGACTTTGAGCGAGGGCGTATAGTGGGCATGCGGGAGGCCGAGTGGACGTACCGCCGAATTGCTCAACACGTGGGGCGTGAGGTCTCCACAGTACATCGATGTTGTCGCCAGTGGTCTGCGGAAGGTGCACGTGCCCGTCGACCTGGGACCGGACCGCAGCGACGCACGGATGCACGCCAAGACCGTAGGATCCTACGCACTGCCGTAGGGGACCGCACCGCCACTTCCCAGCAAATTAGGGACACTGTTGCTCCTGGGGTATCGCCGAGGACCATTCGCAACCGTCTCCATGAAGCTGGGCTACGGTCCCGCACACTGTGAGGCCGTCTTCCGCTCACGCCCCAACATCGTGCAGCCCGCCTCCAGTGGTGTCACGACAGGCGTGAATGGAGGGACGAATGGAGACGTGTCGTCTTCAGCGATGAGAGTCGCTTCTGCCTTGGTGCCAATGATGGTCGTATGCGTGTTTGGCTCCGTGCAGGTGAGCGCCACAATCAGGACTGTATACGACCGAGGCACACAGGGCCAACACCCGGCATCATGGTGTGGGGAGCGATCTCCTACACTGGCCGTACACCTCTGGTGATCGTCGAGGGGACACTGAATAGTGCACGGTACATCCAAACCGTCATCGAACCCATCGTTCTACCATTCCTAGACCGGCAAGGGAACTTGCTGTTCCAACAGGACAATGCACGTCCGCATGTATCCCGTGCCACCCAACGTGCTCTAGAAGGTGTAAGTCAACTACCCTGGCCAGCAAGATCTCCTGATCTGTCCCCCATTGAGTATGTTTGGGACTGGATGAAGCGTCGTCACACGCGTTCTGCACGTCCATCTCGAACGCTGGTCCAACTGAGGCGCCAGGTGGAAATGGCATGGCAAGCCTTTCCGCAGGACTACTTCCAGCATCTCTACGATAGTCTCCATGGGAGAATAGCAGCCTGCATTGCTGCGAAAGGTGGATATACACTGTACTAGTGCCGACATTGTGCATGCTCTGTTGCCTGTGTCTATGTGCCTGTGGTTCTGTCAGTGTGATCATGTGATGTATCTGACCCCAGGAACGTGTCAATAAAGTTTCGCCTTCCTGGGACAATGAATTCACGGTGTTCTTCTTTCAATTTCCAGCAGTGTATATATATATCATGACATCCAGTCTCACAAATTTACTGCCTCTGATGGACACACGTCCAGATCATCCGCTCTCAAATACCTCCAACTGCGCAACGCTACGCGCTGTTAACAGCCAACTGCCGAACACTACAATAGCATATACTCCAACAATGCAAACCAACCACAGCCTTCACACAGCACAGTGAGTGATTTTCATATAGAGCGCTACATAGCGTAACCAACATAAAAACCTAAATAGCCTACTTACAATTTGAAGAACATTCTGGACAATTCGACGGAATGAATGGCCACCCAGATCGCCCGTCGTGAGTACCCTGGGACGTTGACGGGACATAATAGAGAGGTCAGTCCGTGCATAACGTCAGGTATCGACTATACTTTCGCAATTAGCGACGGCTATAACGGAGCATGGCTCAATATTTCTGCAGGGGACTTACGACGAATTGTTAAGTCAAGGCCACGCGGCGTTACTGCATAGGTTGAGCAGAAGGAGATCTGACCCGTGATTTCTGTCGCCTTAGTGTATGTTGAAGTCCTTGTGCCCTACATACCCTGTGAATACGAATGAAATATGTTCGTACTGTCCCGTTGTCAGAAGTGTGTTTGTCGCACCTAAATACTTGGGTCAGCTGCGCCGTGTAATGGTACTTGAATGACGTAACCATTACGGCACCTCACCTCAGCCTTTCGATACCAGTAATATTCTACTGTATTTCTGTAAAGTAGTTAACCTATTTCTGAGACAACATTCAGATTTGATTTCATTAACGTAGAGGTACTTTGATACAACGATATGTTTATATTGCAATGATATTATTCTTATGTGTATTCTTTCTTTTGTCTCTATGATCTTTGACGTACGTGTAGCTCTGATTTTTGGGCGCGTAAGCGGCTATTGCTTATTAGAGAAAGACGCAAATTGTAGTTAGTTTATAAAATGTGAACTTTAACAGTGGGGAAGATGTTTTCAAGTATATTTTATATTGTGCATTGATATTTTGTGAGTTACGTGAGATTGCAACAAAAGTAATAAAAATGAAGTGTAACTTAAATTCGGAGTGCTGATTACTTTTTTGGATAACCATTGTGATAACTTTCAAAGGTTTAATCTTCAAGAATGGTTTGTGAAACAAATCTACAGGGTGTTACAAAAAGGTAGGACTAACTTTCAGGAAACATTCCTCACACACAAATAAAGAAAAGATGTTACTTGGACATGTGTCCGGAAACGCTTAATTTCCATGTTAGAGCTCATTTTAGTTTCGTCAGTATGTACTGTACTTTCTTGATTCACCGCCATGATTTCATACGGGATACTCTACCTGTGCTGTTAGAACATATGCCTTTACAAGTACAACACAACATCTGGTTCATGCACGATGGAGCTTCTGCACATTTCAGTCGAAGTGTTCGTACGCTTCTCAACAACAGATTCGGTAACCGATGGATTGGTAGAGACGGACCAATTCCATGGCCTCAACGCACTCCTGACCTCAACCCTCTTGACTTTCATTTATGGGAGCATTTGAAAGCTCTTGTCTACGCAACCCCGGTACCAAATGTAGAGACTCTTCGTGCTCGTATTGTGGACGGCTGTGATACAATACGCCATTCTCCAGGGCTGCATCAGCGCATCAGGGATTCCATGCGACGTAGGGTGGATGCATTTATCCGCGCTAACGGAGGACATTTTGAACATTTCCTGTAACAAAGTGTTTGAAGTCACGCTGGTACGCCGGCCGCTGGTGGCCGAGTGGTTCTGGCGCTGTAGTCTGGAACCGCGCGACCCCTACGGTCGCAGGTTCGAATCCTGCCTTGGGCATGGATGTGTGTGTTGTCCTTAGGTTAGTTAGGTTTAAGTAGTTTTAAGTCCTAGGGGACTTATGACCTTAGCAGTTGAGTCCCATAGTGCTCAGAGCCATTTGAACCATTTTTTTTTCACGCTGGTACGTTCTGTTGCTGTGTGTTTACATTCCATGATTAATGTGATTTGAAGAGAAGTAATAAAATGAGCTCTAACATGGAATGTAAGCATTTCCGGACACATGTCCACATAACATATTTTCTTTCTTTGTGTGTGAGGAATGTTTCCTGAAAGTTCGGCCGTACCTTTTTGTAACACCCTGTATAAAACTTTTGAATATCGCAGAATAAAACCTAGGCCTCTTTGCATCCGAGCTTGGAATCATCACCACCTCGATTTTCGACGATTGAGCCATGAGTTCACAACGAGACCGGCGTGGGTAACACGAAAAGATGAGTGCCTAGTTTATCCATTATTTCATGAAATAACTTTATTAACTGTGCTCTAATGACACCTGCCACATACTATAACTTTGTTGTTGCCCGAAAAAGCAGTATTTAGCAGCGTGAGCAACACCACAATCATAATTAATTTTTTACCTTTGTCGTGGTAGGGTTGTTAGAGCCGCTAGATTTCATAATGACGTCCGACGCCTCGCCCTCGAAATTTATTGTGCAACTAATCCGTCAGGGAACCCTGAAGCTTCAGAAGAGCGGCGCAGGTGGAGCCGGCTGAGTTCCGGTGTCTGGAGCTGGCCACCTCCCAGCGCGCTGTCCGCTGGCTCAGCCGCAGACCAGCTCGGCAGACGGGGGCCGCTTTCCTGCGCGCCTCGGCGGTCTTCCCCCGCTCACGCGCACCGATGCTGGGCACGCCCCACGGCCGCTCCGGCCGCTTTCGTTATGCGTCGCCGGCCGCCGCAGAGATGGCGCCGCGGCGCGCGTTAGTTCTGCGTTCCACCGCCCGCGACGTGGAAAAGGGCGCCACAGTAATTCAGCTCCCCCCGTGGCAAACTTACTTTGCATCTATTTTGCATACCAGTGGAGCCGCACTGTGCACAAATTGGCAGTGCGTCATCGTGAAAAGCGTGTTTGTCCGCTCACGGACGTTACTAGTTTCCTCTATATAAGCATCTGGCCATTAAAACTGTAACTCTAGCAAAGACAGCAAATATTATAATTTTACTATAATTGTTGTGGGTATACAATGTTATTATTAAAATTATTATTCCCGGTTTTACAGTGGTTTTTCATTTTCGAGTAACCCAAAATTATACATCTGATTTAATCGTTCATTTTGCACTACTGGCCATCAAAATTGCTACACCAACAAGAAATGCAGATGATAAACGGGTATTCATTGGACAAATATATTGTACTAGAACTGACATGTGATTACATTTTCACGCAATTTGGGTGCATAGATTCAGAGAAATCAGTACCCAGAACAACCACCTCTGGCCGTAATAACGGCCTTGATACGCCTGGGCATTAAGTCAAACAAAGCTTGGATGGCGTGTACAGGTACAGCTGCCCATGCAGCGTCAACACGATACCACAGTTCATCAAGAGTAGTGACCCGAGTATTGTGACGAGCCAGTTGCTCGGCCACCATTGACCAGACATTTTCAGTTACCGAGAGACATGGAGAATGTGCTGACCAGGGCAGCAGTTGAAACATTTTCTGTCTCCAGAAAGGCCCGAACAGGACCTTGCAACATGCGTTCGTGCATTACTCTGCTGAAATGTAGGGCTTCGCAGGGATCGAATGAAGGGTAGAGCCATGGGTCGTAACACATCTGAAACACTGTTCAAAGTGCCGTCAATGCGAACAATACGTGACCGAGACGTGTAACCAATGGCACCCCATACCATCACGCCGGGTGATGCGCCAGTATGGCGATGACGAATACACGCTTCCAATGTGCGTTCACTGCGATGTCGCCAAACACGGATGCGACCATCATGATGCTGTAAACAGAATCGGTATTCATCCGAAAAAATGACGTTTCGCCATTCGTGCATCCAGGTTCGTCGTCGAGCACACCATCGCAGGCGCTCCCGTCTGTGATGCAGCGTCAAGGGTAACCGCAGTCATGGTCTCCGAGCTGACAGTCCCTGCTGCTGCAAACGTCGTTAAACTGTTCGTGCAGATGGTTGTTGTCTTGCAAACGTCCCCATCTGTTGATTCAGGGATCGAGACGTGACTGCACGATCCGTTACAGCCATGCGGATAAGATGCCTGTCATCTCGACTGCTAGTGATACGAAGCCGTTGGGATCCAGCACAGCGTTCCGTATTACCCTCCTGAACCCACCGATTCCATATTCTGCTAACAGTCATTGTATCTCGACCAACGCGAGTAGCAATGTCGCGATATGATAAACCGCAATCGCAATAGGCTACAATCCGACCTTATCAAAGTCGGAAAGGTGATGGTCCGCATTTCTCCTCCTCACACGAGGCATCACAACAATGTTTCACCAGGCAACGCCGGTCAACCTGCTGTTTGTGTATGAGAAATCGGTTGGAAACTTTCCTCGTGTTAGCACGTTGGAGGTGTCGCCAGCGGCGCCAAAAGCTAATCATTTGCGTATCACAGCATCTTCTTCCTGTGGGTTAAATTTCGCGTCTGTAGCACGTCATCTTCGTGGTGTAGCAATTTTAATGGCCAGTAGTGTATTTTACAATCCTTTTGATAATAGTTTTTTTTCTTTTGTTTCTTTTCTGAGTCGTTCACCCCATAAAATACCATTTAACATGCCAATAGTGAACATTTCAGCATTTATTCTTGAATTAATTTCCTTATATACGATAATGATAGAATCTAAAGAAATGAATTGAAATTTGTGCTACGGCTGGGACTTTAATCCGGACACCTTGCTTATTAGGTAGGTGTGCTAGCCATTAAACCACTGCAGCAGATAAGGTAACAGTCTTGCACCGACTACCCCAGTCCAACGCCCTCCCTAACACAAACTTGAGCTCACATCTTCAGCTTATGTTCCCGTTCTTAAATAGTCACTATTGCCGGGGCTCTTTGGTATTGGAATAGCACCCCTATGTTGGACGTAATGGGGAATTCCTGCCTGCACCTTAGGCGCAGATGATCTAGAGATCTGATATAATTAAATTTTCCTTGAGACTTTTGAGTCTCCACTTTATCTACAATAATGACACAAGCTGAAGGAATGAATTAAAATTTTTGCTACCGCCAGCACTTGGACACGGGTCTCCTTGCTTTCCTGCAAACCTGTAAGTCCCGGCTGTAGAGCAAAGTTTAATTAATTTCTTCTGCTTCTATCATTATCGTATATAAAGTGGAGACTCAGATGTGTCAAGGAAAATTCAATTATGTCAGATCTCTAACTTCTTTATATTGTTTAAAGTCTTATGTGATTTTTTCTCCTAGATACTCATACTCCTCAGTACGTGTAATCCACTCCCATTCCTTCTTCAGTATTAAATCATAATTTGTGCCTACTTAAACCATGTATTTTGATTTATTCGTGATGCCTTTGTAGTCGCATTTTTTAATTCTTATATTAGTTTCCTGGAAGAGCAGTTGAACGGAATGGACAGTGTCTTGAAAGGAGGATATAAGATGAACATCAACAAAAGCAAAACGAGGATAATGGAATGTAGTCAAATTAAATCGGGTGATGCTGAGGGAATTAGATTAGGAAATGAGACACTTAAAGCAGTAAAGGAGTTTTGATATTTGGGGAGCAAAATAACTGATGATGGTCGAAGTAGAGAGGATATAAAATGTAGACTGGCAATGGCAAGGAAAGCGTTTCTGAAGAAGAGAAATTTGTTAACATCGAATATAGATTTATGTATCAGAAAGTCGTTTCTGAAAGTATTTTTTTGGAGTGTAGCCATGTATGGAAGTGAAACATGGACGATAACTAATTTGGAGAAGAAGAGAATAGAAGCTTTCGAAAGAAGAATACTGAAGATAAGGTGGATAGATCACGTAACTAATGAGGAGGTATTGAATGGGATTGGGGAGAAGAGAAGTTTG
The DNA here is from genome assembly GCF_023897955.1 of Schistocerca gregaria. Taxonomy (NCBI): domain Eukaryota; kingdom Metazoa; phylum Arthropoda; class Insecta; order Orthoptera; family Acrididae; genus Schistocerca; species Schistocerca gregaria. The sequence continues at coordinate 436,731,325 of NC_064927.1, forward strand.
TGGCACAACTTGACTAGAAAAAGGGGTCGGTTGGTAGGACATGTTTTGAGGCATCAAAGGATCACAAATTTAGCATTGGAGGGCAGCGTGGAGGGTAAAAATCGTAGAGGGAGACCGAGAGATGAATACACTAAGCAGATTCAGAATGATGTAGGTTGCAGTAGGTACTGGGAGATGAAGCAGCTTGCACAGGATAGAGTAGCATGGAGAGCTGCATCAAACCAGTCTCAGGACTGAAGACAACAACAACAACAACAATATTAGTTTCCTGCTGATATAACTTCCTCATCTTGTGCCAAAATTAGACGGTCACCGGCAATTATAGTAAGTATGGACTGGGGTTAGACAAAAATATGGAATGTGGAATTTCGGACATGTCCGAAAGAACAGATACCATCGGTGACCATGCAGCAGGGAAAAATATTTTGATGTCCCCTCCCAGAGTTTGTCGGTTTAAATACTTTTCACCCTGTATATCAACCACTGTCGGCAGCTTAAGCTCTTGATTCCCTTATTGTTTCAAAAATATGGAAATACCGTGAGAAATGGATGTTTGAACATGAATGCGGTGCCAGCCAAGGCTGCAGTTTGTGCTATTGTTTGGGGCCACGGACGGCACTTAGTACGTTACAATGTCATTCTACGTCTGAAAAGTGTTCTGTGTAGTCGTGAATCCGTTGTGTCGGAGGTAAGTGAACTGGAACGTGGGAAAATTGTTGGTGCACGTATGGTAGATTGCTTCCGTAACCAATGGATCGAAATGTCTGGTATTTCAAGAGGCACCATATCGTGGATTTATACCTACTGCAGCAAAAGCAAAACATCATCCGCCAATCACAACGCGGATCTAAGTGTCTGTCCAGTGGTGGTGACGGACGGTCATTGGAAAGGATCGTGACGGAAAATAAAAGGATGACAGCTACAAAGTCACTGCGGAACTAAATGCTGCTTTCGCGAACCGTCTCAGCACCGAAACAATACGAAGTTAAATGCAAAAGTAGGGAATTGTAGGGCGCGCTGCAATTCCAAAGCCATTCAGTAGTGATGCAAATGCCCGTAATACGAAGCAGTGGCGCCGAAGCCATGAAAGAAACTAATTCTGTCGGGTGAATCTTATTTCACGTTTCCCAACTAATGACCGAGCTCACGCCCTACAATGAAACATGGTGGGGGTTCGATGATGATGTTGTTGTTGTGGTCTTCAGTCCTGAGACTGATTCGATGCAGCTCTCCATGCTACTCTATCCTGTGCAAGCTTCTTCATCTCCCAGTACCTATTGCAACCTACATCCTTCTGAATCTGCTTAGTGTATTCATCTCTTGGTCTTCCTCTACGATTTATACCCTCCACGCTGCCCTCCAATACTAAATTGGTGATCCCTTGATGCCTCAGAACTTGTCCTACCAACCGGTCCCTTCTTTTTGACAAGTTGTGAAACAAACTTCTCTTCTCCCCAATTCTATTCAATCCCTCCTCATTAATTATGTGATCTACCTATCTAATCTTCAGCCTTCTTCTGTAGCACGACATTTCGAAAGCTTCTATTCTCTTCTTGTCCAAAATATTTATCGTCCATGTTTCACTTCCATACTTGGCTACACTCCATACAAATACTTTCAGAAAAGGCTTCCTGACACTCAAATCAAATCAATACTCGATGTTAACAAACTTCTATTCTTCAGAAACGCTTTCCTTGCCGTTGCCAGTCTACATTTTATAAATCCTCTCTACTTCGACCATCATCAGTTATTTTGCTTCCCAAATCGCAAAACTCCTTTCCTACTTTAAGTGTCTCATTTCCTAGTCTAATTCCCTCAGCATCACCCGACTTAATTCGACTACATTCCATTATCCTCGTTTTGCTTTTGTTGATCATTTAATCATACATCATGATTTAATCATACAGTAAAGCTGCATGCCCTCGGGAACAATTATGGCTGTAGTTTCCCCTTGCTTTCAGCCGTTCGCAGTACCAGCACAGCAAGGCCATTTTGGTTAGTGTTAAAAGGCCAGATCAGTCAATCATCCAGACTGTTGCCCCTGCAACTACTGAAAAGGCTTCTGCCCCTCTTCAGGAATCACACGTTTGTCTGGCCTCTCAACAGATCAGATGCTGATATGGGCAACTATATCGTGGTATTCCATGGGCCCTACGGTTACTCTGCAAGGTCGCATTACTGTCGAGGATTATGTGGCCATTTTGGCTGGTCAAGGCACAATGGTACAACGGAGAGTAATTTCCTTCGCATAGTCTCTGTGGACTCTCACTGGTATCTCACCCGGTCCAGATGTCTGTCCTCTGTCGAGCGAATATAGCTGGTTTTCTGTTCCATAAACATTTGTCTCAATATCTGCCACCTCGGCATTCGTTACATTATTGAACTGGAGAACCGTATTACGATGTTACGCAAGGAAACTGTTTCGGAAGAACGAATTCAGAATATCGGCCTCTTCTCTGCTGTGTTCAGTTTCGGAGTTAATATGGTCACTGACTGACTGAACAGATGATTATTTGAAGCAACAAAATTGAAAATAGTACTATTGCAGATGCTATCGCTTAAACAATAAAATATTTAATAAACATTGTTTTAAGCTTTACAAATAAAAGTTTGACTTTTTATTAGAATTAATTAATGGCAACATGATCAAATTTAACACTTCAAGACGGAGCTTTTCTGGCTGCTTACCGATTTTGCGTAAGGCGAAAACTTCTTAGAGTTTTCAGTCAGATCAGTTAATAAAATTTTGCTTTCAAACGTTCTGAACGCTCCTATTATTGTTCATCTCACCCACAGTTTCACTTCGTTCGGATTTCATTTCTCAATTAAACTTTGATTTACCTAAAATATATGATGGAGATTGATTGTGAAGACAGGTCCGAATTATGGAAGTCTGCCTTACTCTAATTTTCTTTTGGAGGGGACATTTTCCCTTTGTATCTTCCCTTAACTTATTGTGTTCTGTCGTTTTTATCTGAGAATCGAACACAGTGTCACATTGCTGTTGGCAGCAGCTGTGCTCACACTTTGAACGTGCGCTTTCATCTGTCTGGAATGCATGTTGGGATGAAAGCCATTGCATGTCGACAAGAACAGGAAAAGTATATGAGGAAAAGTACCATCACAGCTGTATCTTGGGAATAACTTTATAGTCCCACACAACTAGTTTCATCTTCACATTACTGTCATCCTCAGACCCCATCACTGCCAAAACAGTATTCGATTTCCGTGTCGCATTTATTGTTTCTAGTACACATGGGCTACCTTTCATCAGGAGTCAGCGGGCCCCTGTGGCCGATCGGTTCTAGGCTCTTCAGCCCAGAACCGAACTGCTCCTACGGTCGCAGGTTCGAATCTTGCCTTGGGCATGGATGAGTGTGATGTCCTTAGGTTAGTTAGGTTTATGTAGTTCTAAGTCTAGGGGACTGATGACCTCAGATGTTAAGTCCTATAGTACTTACAGCCATTTGAACCTCAGGAGTCTCTACTCAACACCGTGTTGTCTCCCAACAAGTGCACGGTGTGACGTCGTTCCACACACCATTTCCGTGTAGTCTGTTTCTGCACGTTCGTCAAACGTATGCGGAGAAATGGACGGTGCGCAAATAGCCCATGCCATGAAAAACGGTGACGAACAGTCAGCCCTGATAGTTTACGATGTGTTCCACTGTTCCACTTTTGCGCCAGAGCCGAGGAGGTTGCACATCTGTCCTGCAATGACATTCAGATGAGGTGTCGATCTTCTTAGGGTGGTCGGGTGGTGCGACTTGAGCCATGTCGTCGTGTTCTACTGAACCATTCTGCAGAGACCCGTTGCATTGCCGAAACACTTCGTCCCATACGAACAGCAGTTTCTCGGCTGGATACATCACATTATCTTACGCGAATAATGCGCTCTCTTTCAAACTCATTGATTTGACGGCACGGTACGCTCATACGTCTGCGAGGTCTCCTGCAGTCTTCTCATCCGTTACCTCAAGTTTGTTACTACAACGAGAGCCTCAGGGCATTTTACCGCTAGGTGGTGGTGCGCCGCGATACGGATGTTAGCCTCGAACCCAGGGGCCAACATGGTTCAATCTTTTCTACATCTACAACTACAATTATAATCCTCTAGCCACCCAACGGCGTGTGGCGCTTTACGTGCCAGTGTCCTAGTCGCGTATGGTATGCTGGAAGAACGACTGCCGGAAAGCCTACGTGCGCGCTCAAATCTCTCTAATTTTATATTCGTGATCTCCTCGGGAGGTATAAGTACAGTTTGTTAACTGTAAGACGGCTGTGGACGAGCGGTTATAGGCGCTTCAGCCCGGAACAGCGCTGCTGCTACGGTCGCAGGTTCGAATCTTGCCTTGGGCATGGATGTGTGTGATGTCCTTAGGTTAGTTAGGTTTATGTAGTTCTAAGTCTAGGGGACTGATGACCTCATTTTTGACTAAACCGTAACAAATAATTGAGGTCTACCTAAATATTTAGCGTGAAGGGGGCGTGGCACGTTTGGTGCAAGTGCTGTTGAGACCGTTTTCCACACATCTCCTGGCGGCTACAAGCTTTTCCACAGCTTGCACCACACTGCGGCTTTGTTTGCCGGTGAACTGTTTTCAGTGCGTTGTTTCAGTGCAGAGACCAAGAATAATTCGTAGAGACTGGCCTTGCTCCCCGATATGAGCTTGAAAATTGTGACTGATTTAACTTCCTGCCCATGTTTGTGCCCTGGTGCTTCTGTATTGGATTCGGTTGAGCCTTGTGTTGCTGTTCTCTGTTCCTGTGCCTGACCAGCCTATTTGAGGAGCGTGTCGCTCGTATGAAAACGTAACAGCTTCAGTTTGGCAATTGTCATAGAGTTATTTGATGGTGTGTTTTAAATTATTGGGGTTTTGAAATTTTCTTTAATGTTCAATGTTTAATGCGTCATTATGTAGTACTTCCAAAGTATTTCTTGTCTGATACACTGTGCACTAAATGACCAAGTCATAGTCTTTAGTTTTTTGGAGCCCTCTACCTTATGCGCCTCCTTACAAGGCCAAATCTTGATGCATGTATTCTGGTAGGTTATACTTCCAAACTACTCTCGCATTTAGATACGTGGGGTTTATCAGTCAACTGTTCGTGTCTTCCTTCCACCTATGATTTCCGTCCCGCGTGATGTTTAAGTGTTTACCGTTTTCGTCTCATGGCGTGGTTTGAAGCCGAATGTCTGTTAACCACTTTACTGTCATCTGTAAGCGGCGGTCGTTAGATTGGCCATAACTTCTCAAAAATATGAAACAGCTTGTAGTCTGATGACTCATGTTTTCACTTGTTTTACTTAAAAATTGCTTGTCTGTTCATATCAGGCTATCATTGTATATTTGTGCCTTGGGGCCTGAACAAACTGCTTGCTTAGGAAAGGACGAGCGAGGTGAGCATCGTATTGGGCCTTCCTCAAATAATTTCGGGTCCGTTCGTACGGACCTCATTGCCCGACTTGTAGTGGTTTCATATCGAGCAGCTTTAATTGTTTATTTCCTTTTAATGATCTTCTTTTTAGGTAAATCTTAATTATTTGTTGTATTTTAGTCAAACGTATTGAAGGAAAGGTTGTGGACTAACTATTTGAAGACTGTTTTCTCAGAACCTTAGAAGACACTAGCTGAATATTATCTTACTTCTCTTATTAAAATTTGCTATAAATTTTTCAACATTTGTAACCGATGACACCAAGATTTGTATATTTTTTTGGAAACAGAATAATATTTGTAGCAAATTTAAATTTTCATACTTCATGTGGAGAGTTGAAAGCATGTATTTGAATTAACACTATGAACTTTTATTATTTGATCTCACTGAGATATTAGATTGTTGATCGATTTTTATCAGTCAATGTACTTAAGTAATTTTATTTAAGTTTGATATTAATGTAGATATTAATGATACGATTCGCTGATGACATTGCTATCCTAAGTGGAAGTGAAGGAGAATTACATGATCTGCTGAATGGAATGAACAGTCTAATGAGCACAGAATATGGATTGAGAGTAATGACAGTAATGAGAACAGCGAGAAACTTAACATCAGGATCTACGATCATGAAGCAGAAGAAGACAAGGAATTCTGCTACCGAGGCAGCAAAATAACCAATGATGGAAGGAGCAAGGAGGATACCAAAAGCACACAAGCACTGGAAAAAAGGGCACTCCTGGCCAAGAGAAGACTGCTAGCATCAAACATAGGTTTGAGGAAGAGTACAACACTGTATGTTAGTGAAACATGGACTGTGGGAAAATCGGAACGGAAAAGAATCGAAGCATCTCAGATGTGGCGGAATGGGCAGGTTCTGCGCAGAATCGGAGAGGAAAGGAATATGTGGAAAGTACTGACAAGGAGAAGGGACAGACATATGAAAATAACTTTCATGGTATTAGAGAGAGCTGTAGAGGGTAAAAAGATTGGAATACATCCACCAAATAACTGAGGACGTAGGTTGCAAGAGCTATTCTGGGATGAAGAGGTTGGCACAGGAGAGAAATTCGTGGCAGGCCACATGAAACCAGTCAGAAAACTGATGTCTAAAAAAAATTAATATATCAGGATCCTGTTGGTGTAGTTAAGTCGTTTTGCTGGGAAGAATTACTAAAAATCTTCATACGAATGATGTTCAGCCCTTATTTGGCGTGGTCCTTCCAGTCTAATTTTGCTGAACATGAGATAGGCTCATTTGTTTTTGACTCACGATGCATAAGTGTTACTTTATTCTTCTACTGCTAGTTTTCTGTAGATACTGACGAGAGTGACAGTCCACTTTGGTGCCATAAAACTAGTTCGTGTATTCTTTGAGGTGAAATTTTAATAGCCCCTCACTTTGCCACTGTCCCCCGAGGAGGCTTTCTCGTACTCGTAAATGTACGGCTGAGTAATATAGCAGAACTATTAAGATTAATATCATTGTTTGTTATCTTCTAAGACTGAATAAAATGCTTTTTGGGTAGTGACTAATTCCACTGTTAACTATATCTCAGCTTAAAGACTGTACCTCTGTTTATTTTAAAGGACTAATTTCATCATTTGCTGTTTTGCTATTTTTAAAAATTTTTGTGGTCAGCTAATAAAGAATTACGAACCACTGACTGTTTCCAGTCTGTTTTAAAATTTAATGTGGTGGCTTATTTAAAAAATTACTTTCAAAATCTTGTGTGATCAGTTGAGAAGGTACCTGTTTTTTAATGGGCTCCTGGCCGATGGGGTAATCATTTCTCTAAACTAATTATACATTCTACTAATTCCTTCAAGCTGTCTGTGTTGGGCAGCTGACAGTTGTAACGAATTCTGAATTGATTCAAACAGTTGTGTACGTCTTGTCTACATTGTCAAAGTTCTGGTTGATTAAATTGTTCCGTGATTTTGGTGAAAGCTTCCATAAGATTTTGGCATTTATGCCTCAAGTAAAGTTGCTTTTGGGTTTTTGTAAGTAAAGTTTGTTAAACTTAATTAAGATTTTACCGGCATAGCATCTTGCCACTCTCCCAAACCGCTCCCTACGCTTCATTGTTTAAAGGATTTAATTACATTCAAAGATAACATCTGGAAGTTGAAAATACCAGAGAAACTGTCTTACTTGGGTGTAACATTGCCTGGACATTCTATTAAAATGAGTGTAAACTGATGGATGCAATAAAATTCCCTTTCAAAATGCTGTACACCAGCAGTGTCAGTTTTCTATCAATGGTTTAATCTTATATGATCTTTTAGCAAGAATTTTGTAACTAAAGAACTAATAACATCAAGCAGGTTCGAGAACCATTGTATTCAGAGAACTAAAGAACTACGGTGGATGCTCTTGCTTTGGCCTACCATTTAAGCCCTTACCCCTTGCTGGTAGGCAACTGCGTACGTAACTTGAAATAACTTGAGCCGCAATTGCTGATTGGGTGACTTTCGTAGTAAACTGAGCAAGGACTCATACTTCTACATCTCTGGAAAAATCTTGAAAATTTTTTTTTGCTAATAGCAACAGAAATATGTGTTGTTCCAGTCCAACTAAAGATTAGGAAATACCACGAGGGTTTTCGCCAACGTTATTCTCAATAATTAAAAAAATCTAAGGTTCTCAGATAAAGATGTTGGTGTGCTACTGGATGAGCGCTTAACCAGATATGAAGATACAGCCTTCTTTTTCTTGCACGTCATCATATCAGCGTTTTAAACAATAATCGACATACCTCGTATGACACGGCAATATGATAACTTTTTTTTCAGAAGCCTTCTTTCTGCTGTAACGGCTGATTACAAATAATAGCTTGTGGACAACTTCATGAAACTGTTTATAAATCCGCATGTTATTAGGTACGCTTAGCATGTATTCTTCCGACAAAGACAATCTAACATGTAGACAGCGAAAGGCAATAATGTTTTGATATTTTTTAAGGAAAAGCTTAAGTATACGTACAAATTACTCCTTTGGGATCAGTGATGTCCGTACATCAACGTGAAGCAATTTCAGTTGTAACTAGTAAATACACGTTCCGCTCCTCAACAAGTCACGAATTCCATTAAGTAACTAAGAATGTCAATGCCAACTGCAATTTGTGGATTTTTTTCGGGTTACTTTAGTGCTGTCTACTATTTCAGCGGTTTCTGGTCACAGTGGTTATCTGAATAAACGACACTCTCCACGTGCATTGTACATTGCGCTCACAAGCTCTTAACGAATGAATACCCGTTTAACCTCTCCATCTGCGTATTTTTTCATCTTCGACAGTTACCGGGTTTCAAATAGCATATAATAGTGTCTATAGTACTACATTCATTTACAATAATGTTATTTTGTCATAATTTGTTATTTATGAATCAATATGTGGCTAGCGAAGTTTCCCCTTCGTTGCGGAATTTAAAGATTAGTTTTCTGCTGCGCTCTGTTCACTTATGACAGATCATGGTTCCCTTTTTCAGTTCGGTGTATTTTCAGTCTTCTTTCGCAGAATTAATATGCAAATGACTGGCACTTCTTACATTTATTCTCTGACCTTCTGTATATTCAAGGGGTGTATCTAACATTCCAGTTTCCGGTAAGATTCGCTCAATTATTTTATCTTTCTCATTTTCATTACAGCCAGCAATTACCTCTCTTTTCCCACTCTTCGTTGCAGTTATTTGTTTTCTGATTTGTTCTTTATTGGGAAACTCATCCTCAAACACTGTTGACGTGTATACTCAAAACGGTGGGGTACACAGTTGACTTAGCTGAAACATTTTCCTAGCTCTATCTGTTCTTTATTTAAGAAAACTGTATGAACCTATCTTTACTACGTTTTATTTTCGCCATTATTTATTGTCAAAGTATTCTCTATGTCTATGAAGAACATGACGACTTCCCCTACTCAATAAGTTGTGGAATACCCGCACATATTGTGCGTATGGAAATATTCACTCAGAGCGTACTGATCATGTTTTAATTTTTTTGCCACGCCTATTAACAGAAGTTCTTGATATTCTGCACTCTATTTTAGCGAATATTCGACTTGCACGAACCTTTTTTTGGTATCGATATTAGGCGATCACAATGTGTGAATGAAATCTTAAGAGTATATCTTGTTTTCACGTACTCTGTCAGAAGCTCTGATTGTCTTCTGACACTGCACAGAGTCAGTTAAGTGTGGCTTGTGGTGCCATTATGCAAACGGACCGCTAATTTAATGATTATTTATTTATGCATTTATTTTACCTGGCAAGATTAGGGCCTTCAGGCCCTCTCTTGCACCTAACCAGGCATACTCAAATTGGACGAGTTACAGTTTCTACAGAACATTCAGGACATACAACGTATTATGCAGTATTGATGTTAAAGAAAAAAAATTAGAGATTATAACAGTAGTATAATGATAATTATAACAATAAAAAATAATTATAACAATCAAGAATAATAATGATAATAATAATAATAATAATAATAATAATAATAATAATAATAATAATAATAATAATAATGACTATGTATATGAAAGTAAACAAACTTTTCTTTTGTGAATGTCAGTCCCATTGTTAGTTGGGAATTTCCTCGTTATGTTCTTGCAGCTTGTGAGTTCTTCTCATCAAGCAGAGACATAAGACGATAGAATGGGGTGAAAGAGATATATAAGAGGTAGATAGGTTAGAGGAAGAGAAATAGAATGGTAAAATTCAAAGCTATGATGGAGAAGAGAAAGAAAGAGATGGGAGGGGCACAACAATGGTGGCTATACCGTCCCTAATATGTAAGTTTTGAGTTCCCTCTTGTTCTGGATAAGACGCAGATCACAGGGGAGTGCGTTCCATAGTCGTATGGCTGAGATGGAGAATGACAAGGAGAAAGATTTTGTGTTATGTAAAGGTACAGCCAAGATGATAGACGTATCCGATCTGGTATTGCGATTGTGGAATGATGATAGGTGTTTAATGTGAGAAGATAAGTATTGGGGACACCAGTGCCTAAGAAATCGATGAAGTAAGCACATCGTGTGGAGATCGCGTGCCTTATGTGGGCGTATCCAACCTAGCTGGGTGTATGAAGGACTGATATGATCATACAACCGAATATTGCACACGTATCTAACGCAAGCATTCATCACTAGCTCTTGTTCTTCCCAGTTTAGGTGTTCACCCAAGATTATTCCAAGGTCTTTTACTGTTTTTGGTGTGGTAGTTGGGTACCATTGAGGAGTATTTTAGGGACTGTTTCGCGAAAGTACCGGCTGATTAACTTTGGATGAGATATAAGTATGACCTGGGATTTCTTGGGGTTTAGTTTCAGACCTAGGTTCTGTGCCCATCAAGAAACAGAGCAAAGATCTGCGTTCATACTCGCTACTGCGTCAGCAATGTTTTTGGGGCTTGCATTTATGTACAGTTGGATGTCGTCGGCATATAGGTGGTAGTTGCAGGAGTGAATCACTGAAGAAATATCATTAATGTACAGTGAGAAGAGTAGTGGATCAAGGACGGAGCCTTGGGGAACTCCAGACCTCACGTTTTTCCATGATGACTTTTCCGACCCCCAAATGACTTGTTGACTTCTGTTTTTGAGGTAGCTGTCGAACCAGTGTATTGCGCTGTTTGAGAAATTCAGATGTTTCATTTTAATTAGTAATATATCGAAGTCAACTGTGTCAAAAGCCTTGCTAAAGTCAAGCAGTGTTAGGATAGTAGCTTCACGTCTGTCCATAGCATATTTAATGTCATCAGTTACTTTGATTAATGCAGTTGCTGTAAATTAATTTATTATTAAGTTTTGAAATCCGTCTGCTAATTCTGACGTAATAAATAAGATTTATGCGGGTTTATCATGGTGAGAAAACGTATCCTAAATAGACCATCCGGTATTGCGATAAAGGAAAAAAACGATAAAAGGGCACTTAAGGTTTACAGCGACTACATTGAAAACAGCGTTACTTATTTTGTGTGATGCGGACTGTATTTTGCAGATGAACTTCATTTCGAGATACTTGCTGATGATAGCCTTACGAAAATGTCAAAGCTTACGAAAATATAAGTATGTTGTTCGGCTGCTGATCATTGTAAACCGCGCACTTCAAATATTCAAAACATATTACGTCTGCTCCCTATATATTAGTATAGGTATGTCACCAACGAACCTCAGAGCTTTTGAAGAGCATTCCAACATCTGTGGTAAATCATTTATGTAGGTCAAGAGTTTATCACATACCATTTTTCATAGTTTAAAGATAATATCAGAAGCGGCAAGAAGTAGTAACTTGAAGCGCCACGAAAGTAGAGTATTTTGCAATCTCTGTGACTTGTCACCCATGACACAGGGAAACATACTTTCTGTTCCGGCGTATCGATATGCTCCGGCGCGAAGATGAAAAACGCTAGAGAAGAGAAGGCTGTGAGACGACGTCAGCCAATAGTAAGCAGACTAGGACGACACCACGAGAGGAGCGGCCCCTATACGAGGAGAATATAAGCGCCGCTCCTGCCAGCTGCGGCTTGACAGTAAAGGGACAGTAGAAGACGAAAACTAGTAGAAACCACGCCTTCAAAGAGAGCACCACGATAGCCGTTATTAGTGATCCACAAACTGTGTGGAAAACTTGCTATGAACATGGTATGTAGTGAAGGACACCGACTGTTTGCATGTCCCCATCGCTTGCGACAACTCGTTGTAAATCCAAAGATAAGTGTTGTCAATCTTCTTTACTGTAATAAAAACTATTAATATGATTTGCTTGAATTGTTGTATAGCTACCCGAGAAAGCAGCATCCTTCAGGCACCCCATAAGAGACGAGTGGGTAAGACCTCACACCTTCTAATTTGTTGTTGTTGTGGTTTTCAGTCCTGAGACTGGTTTGTTGCAGCTCTCCATGCTACTCTATCCTGTGCAAGCTTCTTCATCTCTACGATTTTTACCCTCCACGCTACCCTCCAATACTAAATTTGTGATCCCTTGATGCCTCAGAATATGCCCTACCAACCAATCCCTTCTTCTAGTCAAGTTGTGCCACAAATTTCTCTTCTCTCCAATTCTATTCAATAACTCCTCTTTAGTTATGTGATCTACCCATCTAATCTTCAGCATTCTTCTGTAGCACCACATTTTGAAAGCTTCTATTCTCTTCTTGTCTAAACTAGTTATCGTCCACGTTTCACTTCCATACATGGCTACATTCCATACAAATACTTTCAGAAACGACTTCGTGACACTTAAATCTATACTCGATGTTAACAACTTTTTCTTCTTCAGAAACGCTTTCCTTGCCGTTGTCAGTCTACATTTTATATCCTCTCTACTTCGACTATCATCAGTTATTTTGCTCCCCAAATACCAAAACTCATTTGCTACTTAAGTGTCTCATTTCCTAATCTAATTCCCTCAGCATCACCCGATTTAATTCGACTACATTCCATTATCCTACTTTTGCTTCTGTTGATGTTCATCTTATATCTTCCTTTCAAGACACTGTCCATTCCGTTCAGCTGCTCTTCCAGGTCCTTTGCTGTCACTGACAGAATTACAGTGTCATCGGCGAACCTGAAAGTTTTTATTTCTTCTCCATGGATTTTAATTCCTACTCCGAATTCTTCTTTTGTTGACCGTTTACATGTCACCCATCACTTGCGACAACTCGTTCTAAATCCAAAGATAAGTGTTGTTTATCTTTTCTACTGTAATAAAAACTATTAATGAGATTTGCTTGAATTGTTGTATAGCTAACCGAGAAAGCAGCATCCTTTAGGCACCCCGTAAGAGACGAGTGGGTAAGACCCCATACATTCTAATTTAATAAATGAATTAACAGACATAACATACATTCCTTAACTCTTATTGGTGCTTCTCTGAAGATCCTATTTTCTGTTGTAATATGGGCTGGCTTAGCAGATAGTTGGAGAAAGATACACAGGGAAATTATTTTAAATTATACTGGACCACCAATACACCTTTAACACATTCAAGGTTCAATCTATTCCTGTCAGCAGTCCACTGTGCTGTGATGAGCGAAAATTTCCTGCATATGCATTGTGCCCTGATATGCTGAAAAAGTATAGCGCAAGTTTTAACAATTCTGAATGAAAGTGAAAATACTTGTCTGCACAAAAATACTTGGCCCACTTTTTACTACGAGATAACCCACTAATGTCAGGATCTTTACTAGTCAGTTTGAGAAATCGCTGGAAATTACAGAATTGGTCAAATTGTTTTACATTTTGAATTTCAAAAGCTTTACATTTATCTTGCAAATATAAAAGGATTTTTCGACATCACTGTACTTAATATCTTTTTTAAGAGAAATCTATTTGAAGCAGGAGAAGTCGTGAAACATACAGGGCCATCGTTTTAAACATTCATGACATGACTGGTACAGCAACACAGGTTCTTTCACAAAAAGTTGAACTTCCGTATCAAATCCTTCATCTGCTGCAATTTACAGTTTCTGTTTAACCTTTAGGCAAATGAATTTTTCATTTAGGTCGGTCCTCAGGCACCTTACGTATAGAATCTAAAATTTAATTCACTTCAATTGTCCTTTTCTAGTTGCAGAATATTAAATTGAACAGACATCAATGAATGCAATGCCATGAGTAGGCTTCACGTAACTTCTTCTCAGAAAACTGAAACAAAACATTTGGTGGCTTGCTTTCAGAGAGAAAGTGAGATTTCACAGCAGGACACATTTGCAGTACCATTTCAAAGACTGGATAAAAAGACAACCACATAGTTATCACATGAGACAGAACTTGTTTGTGATTTACCTCAACAAATTCGCAGATAGTGTAACTGTTCCGTTCTAACAGAGTAAACAGAAAAAAATAGTTATGAATTTCCACTACGACACACTCCAAATCATCAGAAAGATTTCCAGTTATATGCTGAATTGCACTGTGTAAAATGTGATCGATAATATCAACAATTCTGCTGCCATCTGTAAATGAGTTACTTCAGAAATGAGCAATAGAACGGGAATAATAGCAAATATAATTTTATTACGATGAACTTTGCGGAAAAGGACAGTGTAAAAAACCGCGCGGACCCCGGACAAGGAGATAAAAAGGAGGAAATATCTGGTTTTTTCCGGACGTCTGGTCACCCTACCAATGATGCAACAAGTGAAAGCATGATGATAGTGTAAGAGAGACACGTTTTAAATTTTTATCAAAACTGTGAACGAAAAACAAGTGTTACCAATTGTTTTAGTGTTTCATCTTTATAATTTGTGCACTTTAGAATGCAATCAAGTTTTTTTCCCAATTTGATGTTGGTACGTGAAAAACATGTTTAGGAAGAATTAAACAGCATCTTGAAATGAGCATTGCTATCCAAGCAATTTTTCTTTTACACAAGGGAACAGACAGCACTAATCAAACAATAAATTATCTGAACACAGGGGTCACACGTTAACTAGATGCATCAATCAGCAGAAAAATGGTCCTGCCAGAGCATAAACAAATAAAATATATCCCTTTTTTGCAGAAAAGTCGCGAACCAGGTGCCTCAATCTTCGTTCGGCCTACCTCAACTCCATTTTGGCATTCGGACATGGCCACGCTCTTTCAACACAGACGATTTTAAATCCATTTACCCAGGCACCCTTTGTAGTTAAGCTCCATACTCAGCATCTCCATCTCATTGGCCACTGCCACTGTCTCTTCTCTCACTTAAATTTTCTCGTTTTGTCTTTCTTTTTCACTCGTATTGTCTCCACTGTACCACGGAAGCCCAAAAATTCTGGTGGTGCCTTTGGGCTTAAAATTTCGATCTGGAATGCACCCTCTCCTAGATCTGCGTGCTAAAGTTGTATGGGTCTGGAGGCGTCCAGACAGCCTGTGCAAAGTCTCCACTCATCTGTATTTTTCATTTCCACTCTCTTCTGTCCCTTTCGCTCCCACCGCATCTAACTCCATCCATCTCTCTTTCTCTTGTATTGCCACTGTCTCTCACAGAACGCCAATATCGTCTCTCTTTCGCTCCCAATGCTGTTATCTTCATCGCTATCTCTTTGTCTTACATTGCCACTTTTTCTCTCCCACCATTGTCTACTTTACTTCTTCCACTGGCACTGTGTCTTCTCTCTTCCATCGTCTCTGTCTCTCTTTCACTCTTTTTCGGCACCAAAATGAGTGAATATTTCGGCATACCAAATTTTTTGGTGATGATGGTAGAGCGAGCATTGAGTTAGCTGGTTCCTCACTTTTCTTTCAGTCTTTTACAAAACAAACACATTCGGCTTTTTTGTGCTCTGACAAGAGAAGTTTCATCTGGTTTCCTTTTTTCTCAGCTACAGCAGGCTGTGCTTCTTACATCAAACGAATAGCTGGTTCCTCACTTTTCTTTCAGTCTTTTCCAAAACAAACACATTCGGCTTTTTTGTGCTCTGACAAGAGAAGTTTCATCTGGTTTCCTTTTTTCTCAGCTACAGCAGGCTGTGCTTCTTACATCAAACGAATTGTATTGGTCAATGAAGTTGTGACAGTTTATTTATATAATTCGAAACATTTCCATGTTGTGACACGTATAAACAACAAAGTAGTACGCATAATATAGGGTTAACACAAAATCATTTGTTTCGATTTTGTCAGTACTTTGCTCGTCGCTCGCAATTCATCGATTATGATTTGTATCATAAAAGAGTAAAAATGTTATTACAAATATTTTATTGATTTTTCAGGCCTTGCAGTTTTACATAACTTTTGGTAACAAAGTCTTTTTCAGGCGTGTTAAGAAGCTTTTTAGCGCACTTTTTGTCGCTGCAGTATCACTTCGGGCATGTTTGCGTATACGTGAAGTGTCTATATAATAGAAACAGCATGTCATAAGTTTTGACGATGATCAAATGCTGACTAAAAGCAAAATCTGATGACCCCACGACTACTGCGATGAACCAAGAACACTTGTCACGTGTTCACTACGTCAGTTGAAACTCCACTTACTCCTCAGACCGAATAATACGTACGTAAGTAGGGTAACTAGGAACCTCTGGATCTCGGTAGCTCATAACGATATACAAAAAAACTTTCAAGGTTCTCTGAGGTCATAATTTTAAGAATACAAGGTAAAGTTTCGACTATTTCCCATTAATATAAATAATAAAAGCCTCCATCCCCATAACACGTACTTTTCGTACCAAACATTATGGTTTTTCGGGTCTCTTTCAGGAAATGCTCATGAACAAATGATGGTTTTATAAGTCACATGTTGTCCATCCCAGACCATAACTAATGCAAAAGAACGAACTGATTTTCTCCGTATGCCTTGGCTGAAGGAAGTGTGCGATGTTTAAATTTTAACCCCGTACTGCAGTACAGCCACAGTATGCCCGTTCTCCTAATCAGTATACAAATGGTCGGTCGGCCAAGGGCTATTCAGTACCATTGATTCTTATCTCTGTGAGCAATACAACCTTAGAATGAACGCCTGAAGAATAGCATTTTCGCATGCGGCTTTTTGGAACTTATTGGTAGCATGCACCATCTTGCATGGACCGATTGCTTGACAAGCCGCGGGTCAGTTGTCATTGTATCGATGAAGAATGATGCGACGTATTTCGTTGTTTCTCATAATTTCGTGTCGATGACTTGCGGCAAACAAATTGCTGTATACCATCCTGCAACAAGTGTTCTTAGACTCTGGAGTCGTGATCCTGAAAGGCCTGAGCAACCAAAGAAAGAAATCGTCACTTTCTTGGAAATGATTCCCGAATGACCAAATTCGTTGGTAAACTCAAACGACTGATTTTTGCTTATTCTCTAGCTCATACGAATATACCAGTGCCGTATTTTATTATGTTGTATGTGGATTTTGTATTTCCTTGATGAAATTTTTTGAACATTTCCTTACACCAATTGACACAAATCTGATTATGATCTTAGATCAAGTTGCGCGGAATGCATGAGCACTGATCTTTTTCACAGATAAACGTTCACGCAGTATCCTAAGGTTGCATCCGTCTCGCGGTAAGTCACAAACGATACTTTTCAATAGTATTGTGTACAACATCAGTGTTTTTGGGGGACTTTCAAGAAATTCATCGCTCGCTGAAGCACGAACGCGATTAAATGCTGTAAAATTATTGTAAATATAATTTTCTGAAGGTTATTGATTTAATAACCCTTCATGAAATTAGTAAAAGGTCCTCCTACGAAAATATTAATGTGAAATTTCCATTGTTTCGCAAACTACTCGACCAATTTTCGGAACTTGCCGTTTTTTGTATTTTTTTGTGTCATCATTCCGCTGCCTGGTTTGTTCTACAGCATCCTCTAGTACCATTGAAGTTATTCCGTGATGTAACACTTGTCCTATCATCGTATATCCCATCTCCTTGTCAGTGTTCTCCATACGTTCCTTTCTTCGCCTATTCTGTGAAGAACTTCTTCGTTTCTCGTCTTATCAGCCTGCCTAATTTTCAGCATACTTCAGAAGCATTCCATCTCAAGCGCTTAGATTCCCACAGTCCACGATTAATTACCACACAATGCTGCGCTTCATACTTGCATTGTCAGCAATTTCTGCCTCAATGTCATCAGTGAATCTTATCACTGATGTCCTTTCTCTCTGAGTTTTCACCTCACACTGGAAACTTTCGTTTATTTCCTTTGTCGATGTACATACTGAACAGTAGAGGACAAAGAAAACACCACTCCTCATTCCCATATCAGTTAGACCACTTCTCTCTTGGTCGCTTTTTCTGATTTAATTTTGGCTCTTGAACATATTGTATATTACCCATTTTTTCCCTATAGCTTATCTCTGTTTATCTGAGGATTTCTGTCATTGATTCTTCGATGCTGAGATTGAATGGCAGGGGGAGTAGATTACATTCCTGTCTTAAACAGTTTTTAATCTGAGCACTTCGTTCTTGGTATTACATTATTATTGTTCCCTCTTGGTTCTAGTACATGCTGTATGTCACTCGTATTCCCCTATAGCTTACTCCTATTTTTCTAGGAGTTTCGAACAGTTTGCACTGTTTCACATTGTAGAAAGATTTTTCCAGGTAGACAAATCCTATAAAAGTGTCTCGATTTTTTTACGTCCTGCTTCCGTTCTCAGACACGTCAAAACTGCCTCTCTGGTGTTCTTAACCTCTTCAAAAGCCAAAAAATGTCATCTGAGAGATCCTTAATTTTATTTTCCATTTTTCTGAATATTATTCTTGTCGGCAACTTAGAATGCATGAGCCGTTAAACTGACTGTGCAATAATCCTCTGACTTATTAGCCCTTGCTATTTTCTAAACTGTGTGATTTATATTTTTCCGAAAGTCTGATGGTATGTCTTTAGACTCATGGATTCTACACACCAACTGAAATATTCGCTTTGTTATCGCTTCCGGCAATGTTTCCAGAAATTCCGAAGGCATGCCACCTCTTTCTATCGGATGTCCTTCAAAGCTCTGTTAAACTATCATACTTGTAATGGAACCCCTATGTCTTCCATATCGACCCTCAATTTTTGCTAAATCACGTCATCCGACACGTCCTCCCTCTCATAGCGGCCTTACTGTACTCTTTCCACCTATCCGCTCTCTCCTCTGCCTTTGACGATCGAATTTTCATTGCACTCTCGATGTTGTCGCACTTGCTTTTACTTCCACCGTAAGTTATCTCAGCTTTTCTATATGCTGAATCAGTCTTTCGGACGGCCATTTCTTTTTCGATTTCCTTATGATTTCCCTGCAGCCATTTCTCTTTGGCTTCCCTGCACTTCTTATTTATTTCATTCCTATGTCAGTTATATTTCTGTATTTCTCTGAACATAGTGGAATCTATAACCTCGGATAACTTCAAATGCATATCATCGTACCTCAGCAGTTACGTATCTCACGACTTTGTCACTGGTTCCTCCAGACGGGTCTCTTAAACTTTAGTCTATCCTTCATCACTTTTGAATTGTGATCCCAGTCTACATCTGCTCCGCGTTATGCCGTACAATCTTATTTAGAAATCTCTTTCTGACCGTGACGTAACCAATTGGAATTCTTCTGTTTCTATGGTCCTTTAACGAACAGATGTCCTCATGTCATTTTTGAACAATGTGTTCGCTATTACTAGATGAAATTTATTGGAGAACTGAATTATCCTGCCACATTACAACTGCCATCCAATAACTGCATCTTCTATTCCTTCTCATACTACGGCGTTCCAGCCCCCATCATTATTAGATTATCATCTCCCTTTACGTACCAAATCACCTGTTAAATATTGTCACATACTTTATCTACTTGTACTGTTGGCATGTGAGCTTATTGTGGGCGTTTCTGACGAGAACAACCCTATGACTGAACTATTCACAGTAAATCACTCTCTGGCCTGTCTTACTATTGGTACGAGAGCGTGCTGAAAAGGAATGCCACAGATTTTTTTTAAATCTGAGAACTTTATTAATATTCTACATCTTTATTCTTCAAGTTGCAGCCGTCTGTCGCCAGAGAGCTCCGGAATGTAGCGTGTAACATGGCAGTGTGTAACTTTAACTACACTCATGCTCATAAATTAAGGATAACTGCAGAATGTGGTGTCACATTACGTGGCACTACACAAAAATGGCGCTAATAGCATAGGCACATAGAAAACACACACGACACAGATTTGTATGTCCACGGTATTGGTGATGAGTTGAGAAAACCGTCCCGAAACACATATGCCACTGTTTCCTGCGCATGTACTCCGACATTAATATGGGATATGATCACCGTGCACACTTACACAGATTAGCATATTCTGGATCAGGTGGTCGAACAGCTGCTGGGATATAGCATCCCATTCTTGCACCAGTGCCTATCGGAGCCCCTGAAGTGTTGTAGAGGTTTGAAGACGTGCAGCGATAAGTCGACCGAGAACATCCCAGACGTGATCGATGGGGTTTAGGTCTGGAGAACAGGCAGGCCACTCTATTCGCCTGATATCTTCTGTTTCAAGGTACTCTTCCACGATGGCAGCTCGGTGGGGCTGTGCGTTATCATCCATCAGGAGGAAGGTGGGACCCACTGCACCCCTGGAAAGGCGGACATACTGGAGCAAAATGACTTCTGACCTGTTACAATTCGTCTGTCAAAGACATGCAAGGATATACGAGCACCAAACATAATCCCACCCCACACCATCAAGCCACGACCTCCATACAGGTCCCTTCCAAGGACATTAAGGGGTTAGTATCTGGTTTCAGGTTCACGTCAGATGAAAACCCTGTGAGAATCACTGTTCAGACTATACCTGGTTTCGTCCGTGAACATGACCAGGGACCACTGTTCCAATGGCCGTGTACTGTTTTCTTGACACCAGGCTTTACGGGCTCTCCTGTGACCCGGGGTCAGTGGAATGCTCCTTGCAGGTCTCCGGGCGAATAAACCTTGTCTGTTCAGTCGTCTGTAGACTGTGTGTTCGGAAACAACTGTTCCAGTGGTTGCGGTAAGGTCCATAGCAAGGCTATCTGTAGTACTCCGGGCCGTCTGTGGCCACTGATGGTGAGATTTTGGTCGTCTTGTGGTGTTGTACACTGTGGACGTCCCGTACTGTAGCGTCTGGACACGTTTCCTGTCTGCTGGAATAGTTGTCATAATCTTGAGATCACCCTTTGTGGCACACGCAGGGCCCGTGCTACGACCTGCTGTGTTCGACCAGCCTCCAGTCGCTCTAGTATTCCACCCCTCATAAAGTCATCAATATGTGTTCTTTGAGCCATTTTCAACCCACAGTCACCATTAGCACGTCTGAAAACGTCTGCACACTTACTCGCTGCACCGTACTCTGACTTGAACCAACACACCTCTGCGTATGTGGACTGCTGCCAGCACCACTGTGCGACGACCGCAGGCCAAATGCACCCCATGGTCATACCCCGAGGTGATTTAAACCCGATAGCTACCCACCAAAGCGTTGTTTCACCATGTATCAGCATTATCCTTAATTTATGAGCATGAGTGTACGTTGGTGCGAGAGAAAGAGACTGCTGCAATCGAGTTCCTGACCGCAGAAAACTTCGTGCACATCGGGCCCCGTCTTCTTACGCACGACAGTGTCAGACCACACATGAGCGCTGCTGCTTCCGCAATAGTCCGACACCACGCGTTCACTGTGTCATCGATCATTTTCCAATGCCGATTTGCCCCATCCGTTTTTCATCTGTTTCCAAAACTTGAAGAACATCTTTGAGTACTTCACTTTGATAGTGATGAAGAGGTTCAAGCAGAAGTGAGGATGTAGCTCCGTCAACGAACGTTCTACAGTTACGGGATGAACAAACTGGTCTCTCGTTGTAAGAAGTGTGATCGTGCCAAGGTGACTGTGTTGAGGAATAAATATGCAGACGTGAAGAATGAAGATCTATAACGTTAATAACGTTTGTTTTGAGAAGCGTCAAGAGTTTTAAAAAAAATCGAAGGCATTAGTTTTCAGCGTTTGTCATACCAAATTATACTCCTGTCATACAATTTTCTGTTACTCTTGACAGCTCTTATATTCGTGTGACCATTTCACTTCACTGCTCCCTATTATATCTATGCTGAACCTATGGATTTCTCGTTTCAGGTTTAATAGCTTCCCTACCACGTTTCTTACATTCGATGTTCCAACTCTTTAATTGGTTATTGAACATTTTTGTTGTGATTATCTCCTCCAAGGCAGGGCCCTACCGGTCATTCGAATGAGGAGCTTGGTTCAGATGGCTCTGAGCACTATGGGACTTAACATCTTAGGTCATCAGTCCCGTAGAACTTAGAACTACTTAAACCTAACTAACCTAAGGACATCACACACACCCATGCCAAAGGCAGGATTCGAACCTGCGACCGTAGCAGTCCCGCGGTTCCGGACTGCAGCGCCAGACCCGCACGACCACCGCGGCCGGCGAATGAGGATCTAATCGAGACCTTTTGCCAATAGATATATCATCATGACACTTTTCTCAGTTGAAGACCACATGTCGTTATGTGGCGTTAATACAGTGGTTTCCATGTCTTCTCCATCATCATGCCCCTAGTCATTTCTGATACTTTTAGGTGATGTTTCCCACCCCAAGGACAAGAGGCTTCCTTGACTCTCCGTCTGCTCTTCTGCCGTCTTTGGTAAGGCCTTTGGCAGTACGAGAGTGACTGCTTATACCGGAAGTGTTAAGTGCTATTGGCAAGGGATTTCAGATCGATTCCGTATTTCTAGATTTCCAAAAGGCTTCCCACACTGTACCACAAAAGCGGCTTGCATGCTTATGCAATATCGTCTCAGTTATGTGACTGGATTCGTGATTTCTTGTCAGAGAGGTCACGGTTCGTAGTAATTGACGGGAGTTATCGAGTAAAACAGAAGTGATTTCTACCGTCCACCAAGGTAGTTTACACGCCCTCTGTTTATCTACACAAATTATTTAGAAGACAATCTAAGCACCCGTCTTAGGTTGTTTGCAGATGATGCTCTCGTTTGTCGTCTAGTAAAGTTTTCAAAAGATAAAAAATATTTAAAAAAGGTTTAGAAAATATGTCTGTATGGTGTGAAAATTGGCAACTGACCCTAAATAATGAAAAATGTGATGTCATTCACATGAGTGCTAAAAGGAATCTGTTAAATTTCGAAAAAATGGTTCAAATGGCTCTGAGCAATATGGGACTTAACATCTGAGGTCATCAGTTCCCTAGAACTTAGAACTACTTAAACCTAACTAACCTAAGGACATCACACACATCCATGCCCGAGGCAGGATTCGAACCCGCGATCGTAGCGGTCGCACGGTTCCAGACTGTAGCGCCTAGAACCGCTCGGCCACTGCGGCCGGCGTTAAACTTTGATTACACGATATATTAGTGAAATCTAAAGATAGTAAATTCAACTAAATGCCTAGAAATTATGATTACGAGCAAATTAAATTGGAAAAAGCACATAGAAAATGTTGAGAGGAACCCAAACCAAATACTGCGTCTTATTGACAAAACACTTCGAAAATGTTACAGATCTGCTAAGGAGATTGCCTACACTACGCTTGTCCGTCCTCTTTTGGAGTACTGCTGCGCAGTCTGGTATCCGTACCAGATTGGATTAACGGAGCACATCCAGAAAGTAATAAGGACAGCACGTTTTGTATTATCGCGAAATAGGGAATAGAGTGTCACTGACATGATACAGGATTTGGGTAGGACATTATTAAAAGAAATGCCTTTTTCGTTGCGGCGAAACCTTTTCGTGAAATTTTAGTCACCAACTTTCTCCTCCGAATGCGAAAATATTTAACTGACGCCGACCTATATGGGGAGAAACGATCATCACAGTAAAATGAGGGAAATCAGATCTTGCACGGAGTCATATAAGCGTTCGTTTTACTCCGCGCGCTGTTCGATACTGTAATAATAGAGAATTACTGTAAAGGTGGTTCGATGAACCGTCTGCCAGGCACTTAAGTGTGAGTTGCGCGGAGTATCCATGTAGATGTAGATTTTGATGAAGTCTTCGACCGCCATTGCGTAGGGTTCTTATGCTAAATTTTAGCAGAGTCTGTGTTCAGATCCATGAAGTGTTGATAACTGGTCAAAAATGCTACCAGTACACCACCAATTTTTTGAAAAATGACAAATTTTCAAACAATAGTAATGCCACAGCTCGGTAGTGCTGTTCAGTGGTCGTGGTAATTTGCGTAGACGTCTTAATAGTGTTGGTCAAAATGCGCACCCAAGCGTGAAGCGGGAGTCATACCATCCACCCTTCACTTCACGAGCCACTGACACTACGCGGAGGTGAAAATGTTGCTATGCACGCTGTTAGGTGGAGAATGTCAGCTGAGAGAGAGTAGCATGTGCTCACAGCTCGCCGCGACACACACACTCACACATACACGGACGCGCCCGCGCGAACGGAACGACTTTACGGTACACAATTACCCAGACTGAGACACTCATACTAGTTTTACTGGGGAATTATTTCACAGAAAACGCTCCTTTATGAACAGTAACTCTAAAGACGTTACCGCAACAACAGAGGAAGGTTAATAATACGGCCACACAAAAATAGTTAAACTAGCTCTCATGTTACAGTGGCGCTGTAAGCTGTTAACGGCGATGTGAGTCGTGTCGCTTTGCACGTGCTTTACACGTTTTATAGAGAGCGTTCTGCAGCTGTCGTCACTCGCGGGGGAGCGCATTAACGACCACTTCCGGGATTCGCGGAGGCCGGCTTGCTGCGGTTCGAAATCACCTCGCGGATTAGGGGAGAGGTTGTTTAGCTGGTCAGCCTAAATGTGGTTTTTAGTTGGTTTCCCACATCCAACTAGGTGGTTCCCACGTGGCACGTCAGACACACGTTACGCAAACATTTCGGAACAATCTCACACTTGACTATGAGATTTACTGTATACGCAGACAGATGGGGAACACACATTCCGTCTCACGGGAGTGGTAGCGCCAAGAAGGGCACACGGGCACCAAACATTGCCAAAAAGCATATAACGATACCGACCTAGTAGAGAAACGGAAAAAGCCAAGGAGGAGGAATAAAAAGATTCTGCAATTGCTGTATGGTTTATTCTGATGGATACTGTTGGACAATCATTATGCTACACACTATCTTCAACAAAAAAAAAAAGGTACCCAGAAGACATGTCCAGATGTCAGTGTTAACTTCGTACACACACACACACACACACACACACACACACACACACACACACACACACACGTGTGACGTTAGAACACGTAGAATGGCCTCCAGAGTGCTTAAGTGTTGTTCGTGTTTACTGTTGTTAGCAGGCGTACCAAAGAATATAAACTATTCAGTCTCGAGGTATCGTATACGATACCTCCAGGTTATACACTCCTGGAAATTGAAATAAGAACACCGTGAATTCATTGTCCCAGGAAGGGGAAACTTTATTGACACATTCCTGGGGTCAGATACATCACATGATCACACTGACAGAACCACAGGCACATAGACACAGGCAACAGAGCATGCACAATGTCGGCACTAGTACAGTGTATATCCACCTTTCGCAGCAATGCAGGCTGCTATTCTCCCATGGAGACGATCGTAGAGATGCTGGATGTAGTCCTGTGGAACGGCTTGCCATGCCATTTCCACCTGGCGCCTCAGTTGGACCAGCGTTCGTGCTGGACGTGCAGACCGCGTGAGACGACGCTTCATCCAGTCCCAAACATGCTCAATGGGGGACAGATCCGGAGATCTTGCTGGCCAGGGTAGTTGACTTACACCTTCTAGAGCACGTTGGGTGGCACGGGGTACATGCGGACGTGCATTGTCCTGTTGGAACAGCAAGTTCCCTTGCCTTTCTAGGAATGGTAGAACGATGGGTTCGATGACGGTTTGGATGTACCGTGCACTATTCAGTGTCCCCTCGACGATCACCAGAGGTGTACGGCCAGTGTAGGAGATCGCTCCCCACACCATGATGCCGGGTGTTGGCCCTTTGTGCCTCGGTCGTATGCAGTCCTGATTGTGGCGCTCACCTGCACGGCGCCAAACACCCCAGGAGCAATTTGCTGGGAAGTGGCGGTGCGGTCCCCTACGGCACTGCGTAGGATCCTACGGTCTTGGCGTGCATCCGTGCGTCGCTGCGGTCCGGTCCCAGGTCGATGGGCACGTTCACCTTCCGCCGACCACTGGCGACAACATCGATGTACTGTGGAGACCTCACGCCCCACGTGTTGAGCAATTCGGCGGTACGTCCACCCGGCCTCCCGCATGCCCACAATACGCCCTCGCTCAAAGTCCGTCAACTCCACAACTGCACGTACGGTTCACGTCCACGCTGTCGCGGCATGTTACCAGTGTTAAAGACTGCGATGGAGCTCCGTATGCCACGGCAAACTGGCTGACACTGAAGTCGGCGGTGCACAAATGCTGCGCAGCTAGCGCCATTCGACGGCCAACACCGCGGTTTCTGGTGTGTCCGCTGTGCTGTGCATGTGATCATTGCTTGTACATCCCTCTCGCAGTGTCCGGAGCAAGTATGGTGGGTCTGACACACCGGTGTCAATGTGTTCTTTTTTCCATTTCCAGGAGTGTACTTTATTTAAGTTTTTTCTCTGGCGCGTAGGAGGCTGCAACTGTTCTGGCTTGTGGTAACACGTACGATACACATTGCACTTGCACAGCTCACTTGTTCACCTTTCTGCCGAGCATCACGAGGTGACTACTTTGCTCGCAAACTTCGGATTGTGAAACTACACAACATGTCTCGGCAAAATGAAGGTAGAGACACATCTGTTTGTATTTACAAGTTTCTCCATATGCTTTAATAACTTATTAAAGCTTTGCTGCCGTTCCACTGTTAATAGCTAACTATAATTTAATGTTTTCTCGAAATTTATATACTTTAATCTTTTGGGTATCATTTATGATACCTTGGGACTCAATACCAACTATGTTTACTTTTGTGGAAGTGGGCTTTTATGTGTTTCAGCTTATTACCGGGCTTGACTGCCGTGTTCAAAAGAACAGTACAAAATGCTGGGCAGAAGTTTGCAGAGGCCTTACCTTTGTGTGGTGTGAGCAGTGTAAAGTGTTCCACAGTCAGTACGGATTCAGGAAACATCATTCTTGTGAAACACAACTAGTTCTTTATACTCGTGAAGTAATGAGTGCTATCGACAGGGGATATCAAATTGATTCCATATTTTTAGATTTCCATAAGGCGTTGGACACCGTTCCTCACAAGCGTCTTCTAACCAAACTGCGCTCCTATAGAATATCGCCTCAGTTGTGAGACTGGATTCGTAATTTCCTGTCAGGAAGGTCACAGTTCGTAATAAAAGGTGGAAAGCCATTGAGTAAAACAGAAGTAATATCCGGCGTTCTCCAAGGAAGTGTTACAGACCCTCTATTGTTCCTGATCTATATTAACGACATAAGAGACAATCTGAGTAGCCCTATCAGACTGTTTGCAGATGGTGCTGTCATTTACCGTCTTGTGAAGTCATCAGATGACCAAAACGAGTTGCAAAACGATTTAGACAAGATATCCGTATGGTGGCAAATGTGGCAATTGACCCTGAATAAAGAAAGTGAGAAGTTATTCACATGAGTACTAAAAGAAATACGCTAAATTTCGATTACGCGAGAAGTCACACAATTCTGAAGACTGTAAATTCAACTAAATACTTAGGGATTACAATTACAAATAACCTAAATTGGAAAGATCACATAGATAATGTTTTCCGTAGAGCAAACTAAAGACTGCGATTATTTGGCAGAACACTTAGAAGGTGCAACAGGTGTACCAAAGAGACTGTTTACACTACGCTTGCCCGCCCTGTTCTGGAGTATTGCTGTGAGGTGTGGGATCCGCATCAGATGGGACTGACGGATGACATCAAATAAGTTCAAAGAAGGGCAGTTCTTTTTGTATTATCGCGAAATAGGAGAGATAGTGCCATAGACACGATATGTGAATTGGAGTGGCAATCATTAAAACAAAGGCGATTTTCGTTGCTACGGGATCTTCTCATGGAATTTCAAACACCAGTTTTCTCTTACGATTGCGGAATCTATCTGTTGGCACCCACCTACATAGGGGGAAATAATCATCACGATAAAATAAGAGAAATCAGAGCTCGCACAGAAAAATGTAAGTGTTCGTTTTTTCCCCCGCGCTGTTCGAGAGTGGAACAGTAGAGAGACAGCTTGAAGGTGATTCATTGAACCCTCTGCCAGGCACTTTATTGTTAATAGCAGAGTAATCACGTGGTGTAGATGTTTCACTACTGACAAGAATTGCACAAAAAAGTAAAAATAGAGCAAGTAATGTTAAGTTAATACCGATCCACGTGGTAATATTAGGAAAAGCAAAAATACTTTGAAAAATATTGCTATGGTAACTTAGATTAAATATTTCGAATTGATTGCTTACAATTGTTGAAAGTTTTGATATCAAGTTTGTATCGTCATTTATCTTGAAATCTACAGCAAGTATGTGTGATGTGTGTAATGTAAAATGTCAAAAGTTGTGTGTATAGTTGTCCTGTTTAAGTTCTGAGCTATTATATACGATACCGTTTATACACTACTGGCCATTAAAATTGCTACACCACGAAGATGGCGTGCTACAGACGCGAAATTTAACCGACAGGAAGAAGATGCTGTGATATGCAAATGATTGGCTTTTCACAGCATTCACACAAGGCTGGAGTTGGTGGCAACACCTACAATGGGCTGACATGAGGAAAGTTTCCAAGCGATTTCTCATACACAAACAGCAGTTGACCGGCGTTGCCTGGTGAAACGTTGTTGTGATGCCTCGTGTAAGGAGGAGAAATGCGTACCATCACGTTTCCGACTTTCATAAAGGTCGGATTGTAGCCTATCGCGATTGCTGTTTATCGTATCGCGACATTGCTGCTCGCCTTGGTCGAGATCCAATGACTGTTAGCAGAATATGGAATCGCTGGGTTCAGGAGGGTAGTACGGAACGCCGAGCTGGATCCCAACGGCCTCGTATCACTAGCAGTCGAAATGACAGGCATCTTATCCGCATGGCTGTAAAGGATAGTGCAGCCACGCCTTGATCCCCGAGTCAACGGATGGGGACGTTTGCAAGACAACAGCCATTTGCACGAACAGATCGACGACGTTTGCAGCAGCATGGACTATCAGCTCGGAGACCTTGGATGTGGTTAGCCTTGACGCTGCATCATAGACAGGAGCGGCTGCGATGGTGTACTCAACGACGAGCCTGGGTGCACGAATCTCAAAACGTCATTTTTTCGGATGAATCCAAGTTCTGTTTACAGCATCATGATGGTCGCATCCGTGTTTGGCGACATCGCGGTGAACGCGCACTGGAAACGTGTATTCGTCGTCGCCATACTGGCGTATCGCGATGGTATGGGATGCCATTGGTTACACGTGTCAGTAACCTCTTGTTTGCATTGACGGCACTTTGAACAGTGGACGTTACATTTCAGATGTATTGCGACCTGTGGCTCTACCCTTCATTCGATCCCTGCGAAACCCTACATTTGAGCAGGATAATGCACGACCGCATGTTGCAGGTCCTGCACGGGCCTTTCAGGATACAGAAAATGTTCGGCTGCTGCCCTGGCCAGCACATTCTCCTGATCTCTCACCAATTGAAAACGTGTGGTCATTGGTGGCCGAGCAACTGGCTCGTCACAATACGCCAGTCACTACGCTTGATTAACCGTGGTATCATGTTGAAGCTGCATGGGCAGCTGTACCAGTACACGCCATCCAAGCTCTGTTTGACTCAATGCCCAGGCGTATCAAGATCGTTATTACGGCCAGAGGTGGTTGTTATGGGTACTGAATTCTCAGGATTTATGCACCCAAATTGCGTGAAAATGTAATCACATGTCAGTTCTAGTTTAATATATTTGTTCAATGATTACCCGTTTATCATCTGCATTTCTTCTTGGTGTAAGAATTTTAATGGCCAGAAGTGTAAAAAAATTCACTGTTGTTGTTGTGGTCTTCAGTCCTGGGACTGGTTTGATGCAGCTCTCCATGCTACTCTTTATCTCCGAGTAACTACTGCAACCTACATCCTTCTGAATCTTCTTAGTGTATTCATCTCTTAGTCTCCCTCTACGATTTTTACCCTCCATACTGCCCTGCAATGCTAAATTTGTGATCCCTTCATGCCTCAGGACATGTCCTACCAACCGATCCCTTATTCTAGTCAAGTTGTGCCACAAACTTCTCTTCTCCCCAATCCTATTCAGTACTTCCTCATTAGTTATGTGATCTAGCCATCTAATCTTCAGCATTCTTCTGTAGCAGCACATTTCGAAAGCTTCTATTCTATTCTTGTCCAAAATATTTATCGTCCATGTTTCACTTCCGTAGATGGCAACACTCCATACAAATACTTTCAGAAACAGCTTCCTGACACTTAAATCTATACTCGATGTTAACTAATTTCTCTTCTTCAGAAACGCTTTCCTTGCCATTGCCAGTCTACATTGTATATCCTCTCTACTTCGACCATCATCAGTTATTTTGCTTCCCAAATACACTCCTGGAAATTGAAATAAGAACACCGTGAATTCATTGTCCCAGGAAGGGGAAACTTTATTGACACATTCCAGGGGTCAGATACATCACATGATTACACTGACAGAACCACAGGCACATAGACACAGGCAACAGAGCATGCACAATGTCGGCACTAGTACAGTGTATATCCACCTTTCGCAGCAATGCAGGCTACTATTCTCCCATGGATAGGATCGTAGAGATGCTGGATGTAGTCCTGTGGAACGGCTTGCCATGCCATTTCCACCTGGCGCCTCAGTTGGACCAGCGTTCGTGCTGGACGTGCAGACCGCGTGAGACGACGCTTCATCCAGTCCCAAACATGCTCAATGGGGGACAGATCCGGAGATCTTGCTGGCCAGGGTAGTTGACTTACACCTTCTAGAGCACGTTGGGTGGCACGGGATACATGCGGACGTGCATTGTCCTGTTGGAACAGCAAGTTCCCTTGCCGGTCTAGGAATGGTAGAACGATGGGTTCGATGACGGTTTGGATGTACCGTGCACTATTCAGTGTCCCCTCGACGATCACCAGAGGTGTACGGCCAGTGTAGGAGATCGCTCCCCACACCATGATGCCGGGTGTTGGCCCTGTGTGCCTCGGTCGTATGCAGTCCTGATTGTGGCGCTCACCTGCACGGCGCCAAACACGCATACGACCATCTTTGGCACTAAGGCAGAAGCGACTCTCATCGCTGAAGACGACACGTCTCCATTCGACCCTCCATTCACGCCTGTTGCGACACCACTGGAGGCGGGCTGCACGATGTTGGGGCGTGAGCGGAAGACGGCCTAACGGTGTGCGGGACCGTAGCCCAGCTTCATGGAGACGGTTGCGAATGGTCCTCGCCGATACCCCAGGAGCAACAGTGTCCCTAATTTGCTGGGAAGTGGCGGTGCGGTCCCCTACGCCACTGCGTAGGATCCTACGGTCTTGGCGTGCATTCGTGCGTCGCTGCGGTCCGGTCCCAGGTCGACGGGCACGTGCACCTTCCGCCAACCACTGGCGACAAAATCGATGCACTGTGGAGACCTCACGCCCCACGTGTTGAGCAATTCGTCGGTACGTCCACCCGGCCTCCCGCATGCCCACTATACGCCCTCGCTCAAAGTCCGTCAACTGCACATACGGTTCACGTCCACGCTGTCGCGGCATGCTACCAGTGTTAAAGACTGCGATGGAACTCCGTATGCCACGGCAAACTGGCTGACACTGACGGCGGCGGTGCACAAATGCTGCGCAGCTAGCGCCATTCGACGGCCAACACCGCGGTTCCTGGTGTGTCCGCTGTGCCGTGCGTGTGATCATTGCTTGTACAGCCCTCTCGCAGTGTCCGGAGCAAGTATGGTGGGTCTGACACACCGGTGTCAATGTGTTCTTTTTTCCATTTCCAGGAGTGTAGCAGAACTCCTTTACTACTTTAAGTGCCTCATTTCCTAATCTAATTCCCTCAGCATCGCCCTAAGTAATTCGACTACAAGGGAGAACCGTTGTACTGTGCACCGAGCACGTCGCTACCTCTTCACGGCTATGCCTGCCGTACGGGAGCAAGTAATGGACGACCTCGAACACTTCGTGTCACTCCGCCCCATTGGCCGGGAACCAGCAGCAGGCGGACTAGGGTGTTATGGTCCCTTGAGTAGGCTGCTAATAACAACGTGCAGCAGTACTTTCGCGATCTCGTCAATACGGTACCAGAACGTTTAAGTTCTACCACTGTAAAGACGGAAGATCCGCGATTCGGAATGTCAGGACTGTGCAGTAAGTAGCGGCAGGAACACCACCACAAAATGACGCAGCACTAACACTCCAAACTATCGACTCTCGAAGAGAGATTTTAATCGTGTTCAACCCAATGGTAAAGTATCGAACTATTTTTCTCCGAATCATACAGTTTGGGGAAAAAGCAGAGAGAATAAATAGCTTTGGAAACCTTTTATCAGACAAAGCCTGTTATAACAATAAACTGTTTCGCTTAATAAAACGGCCGCCAGCCCAAATCGGGCACAGTGTCTACACAAAATGATGAAGTTAATTTTCGACACTGAATAAATAACTACTTTCACTTACTACGGTCACTTGACAGTAAGTACTATTAATCCCACTTTCTGTTACTTAAGGAATTTATCACTATACTTTAGTAATTATTTAAAGAAGTCACACATATGTTTCAACAAGGATACAAAAAATATTAAACTTACAGCTATCATTCATATGGCCGAAACTACTATTTAACACGACTAAATTTCATTTCTTTAGGACTGTTATTTGTTAACGTTTTACTAACACCAATGTTTGTCTGGCTTTCTTTGACATGGAGAAGCAACATGAACAATTACTGTTAAGATTGTTGCAGTTAAACAATTATATTACTTTACTTTCAGAAATACTATTGAAAACTTAACCTCATGCTCACGCAAAGCGGTGGCCCTTAAACTGGTACGTGCAAAGTTTAGTATTTAATAATGATTTTCAGAATTTACTACCAAAACAGTACTCTTGCCAGTAATTTATTATTATTCAAGCTTCAATAAACATCAGGATACTCGGAATAAATTCGTTTAGGTAAGGAGCTTACTGAGGTAAATGACACAGCAAAATCACGGTTAAACACAAAGGTACATTTAACAGTTATATTGCACTGATTGAAGATGGATGGTTCATACTGTGATACACTTTTAAATAAAATACTTTGCCTGTTACTGATGTCGAAGGTGGCGTGAGGCGGTGCTGCGTAGTAACATTGTACAGGTACGGCTCTTGATGTACATTCGTAGCTCTGTCTTCCTCTTGGTGGCGACGATAAAATTGCAAATTTCTGAGCTGTTAATTTATTGCTGTACTGCGCCAATCATGTAGAACACGTCCGAGGCCAAAAACCCAGTCTTGCAGGTAAATTCGGGGCCTCTAGTGCTTGACCAATATAATGCGTGTTCACCACTTGCAGGGCAGCTACTGACTGTGTTTGCCACTTACGCACCTATTCTCACACGCGCGCCCCACCACCTTTTCCATTCCATCATGGAACGGAGTTCCGTTCTACCTACAATCCCTACACCTTTTCAATCTACACTTGTGCTTACAAAAACCCTAAGTATGAACCACCTACAATTGCATGACAACATATACATACAAAATTGACATAATTAATTACAGTTGTACTTGAAATATTACACAATTATTTACAAAACATGTTTTAATACATTTATTCCACCTACGCCAAGGAGGTTATTTTAGATAGATAAACTACACTTAACAAAAGCTTACTCTCGTTATAGTATTTTCTTAATTTTTCAAAATTATTATGAAAAAAATTTAAAATATTCAGATTAATGGCAGTATTATATTTACAATAGCTTTAGAAGCGCAACACAAACGACTGTGTCTGGAGAGGAAGCGCGGACTGCTGACGAATGGCGTCGCATTGTGTTCAGCAATGAATCGCGGTTCTGCGCTAACCCGGATGGCCATAATCGGCGAGTACGGTGACGATCTCGTGAGAGGTCCCATTTGTAACACCGTAGCTTAGACACTACATACATTTTCTTGATTCATTTTGCTTTCTGTTTTGCTCAACATTCCACCGTTGAGCTTGTGCAATTATTCTATGATTAATTCGGTACTGTACAAAAATGTGTACTTTTCTTCTTTGTAGAAACTTTATGTCCTGGTTCAATCATATGTAATGTTCAAATGGCTCTGAGCACTATTGGACTTGACTTCTGAGGTCATCAGTCCCCTAGAACTTAGAACTACTTAAACCTAACTAACCTAAGGACATCAAGCACATCCATGCCTGAGGCAGGATTCGAACCTGCGACCGTAGCGCCTAGAACCGCTCGGCCACTCCGGCCGGCCATATGTAAAGTATTGTCTTTATTATTTAAATTCTTTGCCTCTTTGAAGGGGACAAAACTTACTGTATATAATCGTAATTTCTGTGTGAATAATTTTATTTAAATAATTTTGTGTAGTACTACCAACATGTGCAAACGATATGTTTTGTTTAAAGTGATTGTTTGCTGTTATGTAAACTGCTGACCTTCATTTAGAACTTTTAAATTATTTGTATGTAAAGGGTGGTGTGGTCCCCCTCGGGAACGTAACTGTGTAGCGCGCGCAAAATGTGGTTGGCATGGATAGAAAGGTGGAACAAACAGTCAGTCGGGACGAGCTACTGAACGGATACCAGCTCATGTAAAGGTTGTGAGTTGTGCTGGTGCCGAGAGAGGCTCTTAGTGCCGTTTTATTACGCGTCAGAGCCTAGGATGACTGGAGTAATATGCTGGCAATAATCTGAAATTAACATCTATCTTCGCCACCAAGAAATGACAGAGTCCAGCTTGTCCATCTGAATCTCCATCCAACAACATGCACTCGCCACCACATTGCGCAATCACTGAAAAGGGACCAGGAAATAGTACAGTGAAGGATCAGCTCATTGGATTTTTCAGTGTGCTCAAATATAAATTATACCTGAACTCTTGTACCTATCCTGATTTTTATCCTCAGTCACTTATCCAATCAGGGTCCTTCCCATGTTAAAGTGCTTACCGTGTATCCTAATTGAAAGAATAT